>NW_026585895.1:48210763-48227748 GCF_907164565.1 Psammomys obesus | reverse complement strand
TGTGTGTGTGTGTGTGTGTGTGTGTGTGTGTGTGTGTGTGTGTGTGTTTGAGAGAGGGTTTCTCTGTGTAGTCTTGGCTCTCCTGGAACCCACAGAGATCTTTCTGCCTCTGCCTTCCAGGTGCTGGGTTCAAAAGTGTAGCCCTGGGGTCGCCACCACACGGGCTGACTGATCTTGTGATTTCCTTACCCACCAGGTCAGGCTTCCAGCTCTAGAACTCTGAAGGATGTGCTTTTGAAGGGGTGGTGGAGACAGCTGGGGCCTGGGACGCCCAGGGTCCAGTCCTGGACCTGTTGTTGGCCAGCGCCTGCACAGTGCATGGGCTGCAGAAGGTTCACCGCTCATACTTTCCATGGGTTCAGAGGCTCAGCCAAGAATTATGAAACTACAAAATGTGGTCCAGGGCTTGGCCTAGTCCAAAGAATTACTGTGCTCCATGAACAAATGCACGCGTGTGTAATGAATGTGTCCAAACGTGAGCATGACACAGAGTGTAGGAACACAGCTTCCTCTTGGGCCAGCAGCACAACAAGTAGCACAAGACCGAAATCTCAATTGCTCAGGAGGCTGAGGCAGGAGGATAGCTTGGAAAACTACAAGTTTCAGGTTATCCTGGGCAACCTTAGTGAGAGTTCTCTCAAAAGACAAACCAAGGAGAAAAGAACACGGGTTCAGAGCCAGTGAGTCCTCACTTGCACTCAGTCTCACTGCTACATCGCTTTGTCAACAACCTGTCTGAACCTTCGTCTTCCCACGGAAACATAGAGACAGTGACAGTCATTCCTGTCTCACAGATTACCTGAGACTCCAGTGCAGACAAAATACAGAACACAGGACCTAGCCAGAGTGAAGGCTCTAGTTCGTTTTTTTGGTTTTTGTTTGTTTGCTTGCTTGCTTGCTTTTGAGACAGGTTTTCTCTGTGTAGCCTTGGTTGTCCTGGAACTCACTGAGCTCTGCCTCTGCCTCCCAGAGTGCTGGGATTAAAGGCTTGCCCCACCATGCCCGGCTGGAAGACTCTAGTTTGGCACTTGAACGTTTTCTTATTACTACTTTTTTTTTTTTCTCCCACTGGGTTCCATTTCTTACCTATAAACACTTGGGCATGACTCAGTTTCCAAACATCTCCAAATCAGATTATTCTTTAAACCACACGTAGAGTTTGAACCCTATGGAGAACAAGAGGCAGATACTGCAGATCCATTTCTAGGCAGGCTAACTGAGGTCGAATCTATGGAATCCCTGGCCTCTTTGTCTTAAGGGCAGTATCTGTGACCCTGTTTGATCTTGGTGCTGTGACCACCAAGGAGCTTGTGACTTGCCTCCTGATAAATCTCCAAGGGTGAAGTCTGTGTAACAATCGTTGGCCACCAACACAGGTGCTTGCTATGTGCCCAGCCTGTGGTCAAGGATACAGACAGAAAGTAAAGCTGAACCACTCATGGGCCAAGAATCCCTATGGTTGAGTGATGAAATGAACAATACTGGGGCCAGACCAGGGGCTGTGGATGACAGGACATGATCACTGAGTGTAGAGAGGAAAGGATTTGAGAGCTGTCTGTGGAGCTCGGTTGTTGTTAGAGTGCTTGTCTGCCCTGAGGACCTAGGTTTGACACCCAGCATGTCATAGACAAGCAGGAGTAGCACCTGAGAGGCAGATGCAAGAGGATGAGAAGTTCAAGGTCAGGCTAGAGTGATGGCTCAGCAGTGAGGCGCCCTTGCTGCTCTTTCAGAAAACCCACATTCTATTCCCAGCACCCACATCAGGCAGCTCACAACTGCCCGTAACTCCAGCTCCAGAGGACACCCTCTTCTGGACTCCACGGGCACCCATATACAGACACATAGTCATAATTAAGAATAATTGTTTTTAGGTTCAAGGTCATCCTTGTCTGTATAGTGAGTTTGAGGCTAGCCTTGGCTACATGAAGATATTGTCTCAAAAAAAAAAAAAAGAAAAAGAAAAAGAAAAAAAATAGATCCATGTTTAGTTAGAAAGCACAGTCAAAGGCATGAGACAGAGAGCATGGCATGAGCAAAGGCCTAAGCTACATGCATGGGCTAACAGGCAGTGGGGGTAGACTGCTCCTACTGACCTTTGGCCTCCTTTGTCAGTCCCTGGCACAGAAAGATGGCTTTCCCGTCCGTCCCCACACGGCCCCAGAACCCTCAGATTTCCTGTGTGTGGGTGGCAGATGAGTGGTGGCAGCCAGGAAAGTGGCATTTGGGATGTGTGTCTCTGTTTGTCTGTTGTCTGTCTGTCTGTCTCTTTCTGTCTCTCTGTGTGTATCTCTATCTCTGTCTTCTCTCTCTCTCTCTCTCTCTCTCTCTGTGTGTGTGTGTGTGTGTGTGTGTGTGTGTGTGTGTGTGTGTGTGTTGAGGAAGTCTGTAGACAAACCAGGGGCTGCTGGGCAGGGGTTATCTCACTGGGTCCCCAAAGGACAGGCTGGAGCCTGGATTCCGGGAGGGGCCTAGGGTCACATCCTGACCTTCAAGACAGGAACAGGCCTGGTGCCTCAACGATTCCCATCAGGCTGACTACACTGCTCTGCTGTCCCAGACCTGGGCAGCCGAGTTTGGCTGGCTGCTGATTTACTCCTCTCCTGGGCAAACTCAGGGAGCCCCTTCCTAAAGACAGGAGCCAGCCAGGCTCTGACTCATGCCTAGCCAGAAGGAGCAGGCAGGGCTGCTGAGGCAAAAGTGAACCAGGAAGGGCCTCCAGCCATCTCCCTCAGACTGTCATGGGAGACTGTCAGGGGCTGGGGAAGGCAGGGTAGCCCTCGGAGGTAGTACTCATTATGAGTAGCCTGTCTGTCACCCCTTTCCGGTAGCACCCCTGCTGTACAGTAGAAACCCACAGCACTGAAGGAATCCCCTCTGGAGTTCCTCTCTTACACTGCAAATCCTGCTCAGGGGACCCAGGACCCCCCAGTTTCAGGCTCAGTTGTCTCTGAGCCTATTGGGCAGGCTGCAGGGGAGTGGCTCCTATGATACGCTCTGAAAAAAAGGACCTTCCTGGGCTGATGTGATTTCTTTTCTACCTGAAGAGAAGCAGAGCTGGGTCTGGAGGAGGCATGACAGAGTTGAGGCTTCTGGGCTGGGCTTCCCCCATCTGGACACACGAGCACCCTCACTCTGCCATCAGAAGCAGGACGAAGGGACTGAGGGGCCTGGGACTGGGGATGCCTTTGTGCCCTTGTCCCAGGCCCTTCATGTGCTGAGCAGGTGTAGCTAGGTCAGGTGGCTGGCAGGGACTGCCATCGTCTTCCCAGCTTCGGCTCTAAGTCAGCCTGAGAGAAGATACTTGTTGGAAAGATGGACAAATGGACAGAGGGGTGGAAGGGTAGTAGGAAACAAAGGGACCATAAAGTCAGAAGAAAATGGAATGAAATAGATTAAGTCCTGAAAGAAAACAGATGTGAAACCAGAACACTATTCCCTTCCAAGATCTTCCAAGACAGACACAGATGACAGAAACTCATGATAACTAAGCCAGCCCAACAGACAGTTCTCAGTGGAACACTTTACAGGGAAGCAGATGAAAGATAGCCTGACTAAACACACCAGCCTGGGAAAGAAACTACAGTCTCCAACACAGCAACTCAGCAAGCCCTCAAACTTGTATGGCGGCAAGAAAAGAAAGACCAATAACCCTGCAAAACAGAACAAACCAGACACACTTACAGGAAAGAGCAAGCCCCTTTTTACAATTATCTTAAACATAAATTGTTTCAGCAGTTGATTTCTAGTCTCTAGCATTATAGTTCAATAGGACACAGGATTATCTCTCTCTCTCGTTTTTTGTTTGTTTAGTTTGTTTATTTATTTGATTGCTTTTATATTTGTTGAGTCTTGAGTCTTGACTTGTGCCCTAAGGCCAGCCTTGGAGAAGTTTCTGAGAAACGATGGTGAGGAAAACGTGTTCTCTCCCCGTTGAATGGAACAGTCTGTCCATATCTATTAGGTCCAGTTCATACATCCATACTGGACTTAGCCCCAGGGTTTCTTCACTAGCTCTTAATTCAGAAGACCTGCAGAGAACAAGAGCGGAGTATGGAAGTCTCCTGCTATTATTGTATCAGGACCTTGTTGGTCCTGAGTATTTGTTTTATGCAATTAAAGGCTCCAGTATTTGGTGCATAGAAGTTTACAATTGTTATGTCTTCTTGAATTGTTTCTTTTATATATCATGTCCCAGCCTGGTATAGTGGTCCACGCCTTTAATCCCACCATGCTTGGGAGGCAAAGGCAGGTGGATCTCTGTGAGTCAAGGCCAGCCTGGTCTTCAGCGAGTTCCAGGACAGCCAGAGCTACATACTGAGACTCTGTCTGTAAAACAAATGGACAGACAAACAAACAACAACAAATGTCGTGTCTCTTTTTATCTCTTCTAACTACTTTTGTCTCTGTCTGGTGTAAGGATAAAGGCTTCCATTTCGTTGGCAGTTTGTTTTCCATGCTTTGGTATGAAGTTTTGGGTATCTCTTCTGGAGACAGCAGACAGCTAGTTCTCATTTTTTCACCCCGTCTTTTAGTCTGTGTCATTGACCCTGCAGTGGTTCTTGGGCCTCCAAGTGCCAGGCTTACAGGCGTGTGCCACTGTACCTAGCTCAAACACAATATCTTGAAAATATTTTTAGACCGGACATGGTGGTACATCTCTTCAGTCCCAGCACTTGGGAGGCAGAAACTTGAGGCTAGCCAGGTCTATACAGTGAGTTACAGGCCAAACCCTGTCTCAAAACAAAACAAAAAGTTGGACAAGGTTGAAGCCCAGTACTTGAGAGGCAGAGGCAGGTGGATCAAGTTCAAGGCTAGCCTGGTCAGTCAAGGCTACACAGTGAGACCCTGTTTCAAAAAAGAAAAGAAAAATAAAAATCAGAATAGGGCTGGAGGGATGGTTCAGCCATCAAGAGCATTTCCTGTTTTTTGAAAGGTTCCCAGTTTGATTCCCAGCACCCATGTTATGTGTGACTTGTATCCACTTAGGACTGCAGCTCCAGGGGATCTGATTCCTTCTGGCACCCCTCCCCCACTACTTGAAAATATTTCATTCAGGAGGCCGTCATGATGGCATACACCTGTGACCCCAGTACTCAAAGATGGAGGCAAGAGGATGTTAAGTTCAAGGCCAGACCTGCAGACAATGAAATCCTGTCTCAAAATGAGGTGGTGTATGCCTTCAGGGCTACACAGAGAAACCCTGCCTCAAAAAGCTATAACAAACAAACAAACAAACAAACAAACAGGGCCAACTATAGTGTCACATACCTGCTTCCCAGTTCCTTAGGAAGCTGAGGCAGGAGAATCACTTGAGTTCGGGGCAAGGCCTCATCTCTTAAAATAAAAATAGAGTCCCATCTGGGTTAGTAGAATCTGCCAATGGATCCAGGGGCTGAGCTGGGCTCCTGCACAACCAGCTATGAGGTCAGATCCCTGTGTCCTCACAGGTCCATGAGCAGGTGTGTTGTCAGCTCATGCTCCTGATTAGGGGATCCGAGGTCCAGAGAGGAAGACTGTCCGTCCAGAGTCACAGAGCCATGTTTGAACTCAGGTTGGTCTGGCTGTGAACTCTTTCCCCTGCCACTCTTCCTGTGTGCACTTGTCTGAGTCTGCTGAGGCGGGCCTAGGCCTCCTCTGGGCTGGCCCTGGGAGGGTGGGGGCTGCAGGCAGCCCCAAGGCTCCACTCCTAGAAGAATTGCTGGAAACGGTTTTCTATAAGTGGCTACTAATATCCAGGGCCTCTTCACCGAAATCCCCCTTTCCCGACACCAACCACTGGGCTAACAATGGCATCTGAGCCACAGATGGTACAAAAATAGCAACTGGTTTCCCACCCACCCACTCAGGGAGGGAGTCGGGCAGGCCCCTGCTGGCAGGCCCGGGGGCAATGAACTGGCACATACGTCATCCTGGCTGAGCCTCGAGATACCCAGGAACCCATCCTGAAGATGGGAAGCCCAGGCTGCGGGCAGGCAGGCCCCTTTCTTTGCCTCTCAGCGGAGGAAAGAGAGAAATGAGCATGTGTGCAACCGGCCACCAGGCTGAGTCAGGGTGGAGGGGAAGTGTTTACTGTGGAAACGCTGGCTGAGTTTTTCTGGTAACTGGTAGTCATCGGCTAGATCTGGGCGCACAGAGCCCCCGGGAGCCCTGCTTTTCAGCCTTCCTGTGTTCCCTCACTGCTCACTTTGGGACCCTGGCTGGTGACTGCCCTGCTTTGGACCTCAGTTTCTCTTCTTTCCCTCAATTCTGGAGGAATTGCTGAAACTGGTCACACGTGTCCTGAAGTCCTAGCCTTCTGACCTGTGGTCCCCTGTAACATTACCGTGCTCTGACCTCTGCTTTCTTTTCGTCACTTCCTCTATGCATAGACTCTCCTGATCTCGGCTTCCACCCCTTCCTGCTCCCATTTCACAGATGAGGAAAGGGAGGCACCAAGGGAGAGGAGGAATGGTCAGGTAGCTTCAAGGTACTTACCTCCTGCTCACAGTTCCAGCTGCTGCAGCCACAGGCACCCTCCCAGGATGGCGTGGCCTCACCTCCTTGTCTGCTTCTGTCTCTAGGTATCGTCTGCCAAACTGCTGAGCCTGCCTGTTCGCTATGTGGGGGTGTTGAAGCCTTCTCTCCAGAGAAGCATGGGTAGAGCTGGTGGCAGTCTGGGTTACAGGGAGACAGACTACTGGGTGGCCAGGTGCTGTGGGCTCCGCTAAAGCCTAAGCTCATGTGCTCTGGGCTATTGACTCCATCTATTGACTTCCATCCTAGGGCCTCCATTTCCACATCTGTAAGCTGGGGATTCCCTGTGCCTGCTTTGGTCAGCCTGCATACGCTGTGTGCCCAGTACAGAGTGTAGCATGAATTCCACTGAATAGCAATACATCCCAGGCACATAACTGCCTTGCTGAGGTAAAATCCACATATATTATGTATATATATATATATTGTATATACACACACGTATATGTTATGTATATCTCTGTGTGTGGACATGTACACATGAGTTCAGGCTCCCACGGAGGCCACAGGTAGCAAATTCCCTGGAAATGGATGGAGTTAGGCAGTTGTAAGCTGCCTGATGTAGGTACTGGGAATCGAACTGAGGTTCTCGGGAATAGCCATAAGAACTCTTAAGTGCCAAGCCATCTTTCCAGCCTCCAGCATTTGATTTTAGTGGTTGAAATATTGTGTGTGTGTGTGTGTGTATAGAGAGAGAAAGAAAGAGAGTCTCTTTTTTTTTTTTTTCTTTTTTTGAGACAGGGTCTCACTATGTAGCCTTGACTGTCCTAACACTCACTATGTACCCCAGGCTGGCCCGAACTCACAGAGAGCTGCCTATCTCTGCCTCCTGAGTGCTGGGTGGACATAGTACCACACCCAGCTTGAAATGCATAATTTTTTTTTGTTGTTTTGTTTTGTTTTTTGAGACAGGGTTTCTCTGTGTAGCCCTTGGCTGTCCTGGACTTGATTTTGTAGACCAGGCTGACCTCAAACTCACAGCGATCCTCCTACCTCTGTCTCCCTGAGTGCTGGGATTAAAGACATGTGCCACCATGCCTGGTGGCACGTGATTAATGAAACAAGAGACTTATGGAATCAAATTCAAAACTTATTAGCAAACATTAATGTTGGCTGGAGAGTCAGCTGAATGGTAGAATGTTTGCCAAGCATGCACGAGACTGGGTTTGCTCCCTAACATCGCAATTTATGTATTTGTTTGTCTGTTATTATTATTTCCACACATTTGAAATGCATCTTTTCATTATACAATAAGTTACTGTGAGAATACTTATTTGAGAATAATGACCTAGGGACTCTCAAGATGGCTTAGTGGACAGAGGCCCTTGCCACCAGGCCTGATGACCTGAGTTTGAGCCCTAAGTCCACCTAGTAGAAGGAGAGAATTGACTCCCTAAAGGTGGCCTCTGACCTTCACATGTGCATGCACACCCACGAATGTGCAAGCCTGCTCCCACACAAGTTAAACAAAATAAAGAAAGGGTCTGGGGAGATGGCTCAGAGGTTAAGAGCACTGGCTGCTCTTCCAGAGGTCCTGAGTTCAATTCCCAGCAACCACATGGTGGCTCACAGCCATCTATAATAAGACCTAGTGTCTTCTTCTGGCCTGCAGATGGAATTTTGTATACATAATAAATAAAATAATTTTTTAAAATAAAGAAGGAAAGAAAAAAAATAGCCTAGGGCTGGGGCAACAGCTCAGTGCTGTGCAAGTGTGAGGACCCCACACCCAGGTAAAAGCTGGGCGTGGACCAGCTCTGTCCCCTGTAATCCCAGCGCTGGGGAGGAGGAGACAGCTGAGTTTCTGGTCTAGCAAAAATTGCAAGTGCCAGGGTTAGTGAGAGACCCTCACGCAAAAACAGAAGCAGAAAATGGCAGAGAAACATACCCAGAATGGAACTGTGGCCTCCACGTGTGCACACACAGGCAAGGGAGTCCATGTATATGCACACACCGCACACACAGCAAGAAGAACTGAAATAAAGGGGCTGGGGAGGTGGCTGGCTCAGTGGTTCCGGGCACCAGCTGCTCTTCTGGAGGACCCAGGTTCAATTCCTAGGTCGTGACTGCCCATAATTCCAGTTCTGGGGAATCTGATGCCTTCTTTTGTCCTCCACCAGCACTAGGCACGCGCATGAGCCACAAACATGCATACAGGCAAAACACACATAACATAAAACAAAGTACTAATGATGCTCAACAATAATTAAAATAAGGATAGTAACCGAAAGAGAACACTGACATGACAAAAGCCATTCGTCACACATTGAAAACAAAGTGATATTATTTGCTCTTTCCTCTTGTTGTTTTAAAGAGTAAGCTTGAGCACAAAGAGTGATTAACAGGGTCATTACTGAGCAGCGGAAATATTTCTGAGCAGATTTTTCCAGGGGCTGAAATGCTTGTCTCTGGCTTCGTGACATCAGTCTGGAAACAACAGGGAGACGATTAGAAGCCAGACCCTAAAACTTTCCACTGATGTCTCTGTGTAAGCCAGTGCTCTGCTTTCTAATGGAGGAGAGGCTTTGGAAACAGCTGTCCGGCTGCGCGTTGCTGGCAGGAACCGCCAGAGACTGTCTGGAAAGATTTCCATTTGTCTTTGTTCTCTGAGGCACCTCGAGGCTTCTAAGGCACTGAGCCCGGCCAGGCGCCCTTCTCTCCTGTTCACTCCCCACTCCCGCCCAGCCCACAGGCTCAGAAACCTCTCCGAATAGTTCTGATCTGGCTTTTCTTTCTTCTCACTCTTCTTGACAGAGAAGTGTGACATTCCCAGCCTTCCATGTGATCACGGGAAAGTGACCTCACCTCTCTGTGACTCAGTTTCCTAAACTGTGAGAGTTTTAATGGCACCTGCCTCTTAGGCTGTTTTACGTGGGGCTCATGTGTAAATGCAGGTGGAACTAGGGCCTGAGCATGCCCTCTGCCACCGCAGAGCTCTAGGGACAATTGTGGAGGCCTCGTGTGAGCCGGCGTCAGAGTGGCCTCCCAGGGACAGCTAGAGAAGGAGGGAGACCAGAGAGAGGAATCAGACTTCCATGTATAGGGCATTCTTTAGATACTTACAGGCCCAGTTTACAGCGGGCGCTCAATAGAAATCATCCTGATTGGCCGTGATGGGATGCACCTGAGACTTCAGCCCTGGGGAGACTGAGATAGGTAGAAAGAGTAAAGAGTTTGAGGCCGGCCCGGGCACAAAGCAAGAACCTGTCAGGAGACGGAGGTGTTGGCAGAAAGGAAGGATCAATCTTGCAATCCTAAATATTGCATGCAGTTAGTTTTTCCTTTTTTGGGTTGGGTGGGACCAATCTCATTCATTCATTCATTCAATATGGCTTCTTTTTTTTTTTTTTTTTTTTTTTTTTTTTTTTGCTATGAATGACACTTTATTCAGTCATTGTCTTTACAACTGAAACTCTGGGAATTCAAAATTAACATACTTGCCTGTGAGCTTCTTATACACACCAGAGAAGGTTTCAACCTTGTGCTCCACGTTGTTCTGCTGTGCTTTGTCTAAATGAACCTTTATGAGCCAGCTGCCATCAGTTTCACACGGATTCTCTTACCCCCAATTTCACTTGGGAAGACCAAGTCTTCAAGGATGGCGTCGTGCAGCTTCTGGGGCACTTCTGCTTATTTTTCGTTTGGCTTTTCCGGGTTGGCTTGGGCAGAATCCTCTTCTGAGCAATGAAGACCACATGCTTCCCGCTGAACTTCTCCAACTCCCGAACTAGCCGGACTTGGATTTTCTGGAAAGATTTCAGCTGAGGAACTGGTACAAAAATTATGATAGCTTTCCGACCACCACCAACTTCAATTTCCTTGGCCGCAGTGATGTTGAGTTCCCGCAGCTGCGCCTTGAGATCCGAGTTCATCTCCAGCTCGAGCAGTGCCTGACAGATGCCAGACTCGAACTCGTCCGGCTTCTCGCCATTCGGCTTCACTATCTTGGCGCTCAAGCTGAACATGGCTTCGTCCTTTCGGAGTGCCAGTTTAGAAAGCGCTTCTTTCTTTTTTAACTTACTCATTTTTTTCTTCTTGTTTAATTTGTCCTTATTTGCTTACTGTGTGTGGCACACGCTTGCACGTGCTAGAGGGCAGTGGACAGTTCACAGGAGTCAGGACTTTCCTTCCACCAGGTGGATTCCAGCGATTGAACTCAGCTTGTCAGGCTTGGTGGCAGTGCTTGCTGAGCCCTGTTATGTTTTCTAGGCTTGTGAGAGTTCAGGAGCCACTTTGCACACGGTAGCTGCCGAGGGTAGGTCAAGCTGAGTAGGGCCAGTGGAATGACCCATGACCGTACATCAATCATTCCCGCCCCAACCCTTGCAGAGTTGACTGATAATCCCACATCCCTGACTCTTCCCCAGGCGTTGTCACAGCTGGAGCTGACTCTGGAGGCATCCAAGCAAAATGGCACCGAGACCCGAGAGGTGTTCCTGGTCCTTGTTTCGAACAAAAACGTCTTCGTGAAGTTCCAAGCCCCGGAAATCCCATTGCACTTGGCCTACGTGAGTGTGTGACCCCTAACTCCGACCCAGCTGTGGGAAGCCCCTGCCTGGTGTCCCTCTCCGCAAGCCAGAGCCTGATGTCCAGGTGGCTGTGATTCAAAAGGCCGCCAGGCCTTGAGTTCCACAGCCCTGATGTAGAGCACCCAGGGATGAATAGGACCTGTAACAAGACTCTGGACAGGGAGGTGGGTGGATGCAGAAATTCAGGACACCGTATAGGCAGAGGGGGTAGGGACAGGACCAGAAGGTAGGCCCAAAGGAGGCAGAGGTGACCCTCTCACAGATGGACACGTAGACCAGCATGGTGGAGGCATCATCCCGCCAAGTCCAACTGCAAGGGTCCAGCTTCCCTTCCCGGTGCCCTTCTCCTTATCACTGAGAGGGGCAAGCCAGGTTCCAGGGTCCTACCTAAGTGTCGCTTGAAACACAGCCCTGACTGGAGAGTCTCTGCAGCAGCCCTGTTCTAGCTTGGTGCATCTTTTCACTTGGGTTGAGCATTCGCAGTGACAGCCTTGAATCTTCTGTGTGGAGATCACCACCCACAGAGCCGTAGTGTCAGGCAGGAAGCCAGGAGACTGACAACCGTCATGCTCTGTAGTCGTTGCTGAAACCCTGTTTTACTGAGGTTAATGCCTGCACAGCAGGCAGTGGGCTCCGTAATACCTCCTCTCACTGCCACACAGTCCTCCTTAATGTCTAACCTGAACTCCTTCTGCTGCTGCTGCTTCAGCTGAAGGAACTCAGGGTCAGTGGCCCTAGCTGCTTCCTCTAAACCCTTCTCTCTGGACCACCTCCTCCAGGACGTCTTCTTCATTTCCTTTCTTAGCCCTACAGAGCCCAAGGGACCCTAAGGGAGGCAGTGAGGGTTTGAATCTACCCAGATTCCCTGTCTCCAGCCAGCCAGGAGACTAGTCTTGGTTTTTGTTTATTAAATTAAACTTGATTTAAATTTATGCATTTGGGCATTTTGTCTGCCTGTGTGTCTGTAGCACACATGTGCCTTGTGCATGAGGAGGCCAGAAAACGGTTGGATTCCCCCAGGGCTGTAGTTACAGATGGTTGTGAGCCACCTTGTAATGGGACTTGAACCTGGAGCCTCTAAAAGAACAGTCAAGACTCTTAGTCACTGAACCATCTCTCCATTCTTGCTTTTTTGTTTTGTTTTTCAAGACAGGGTTTCTTTGTGTAGCCCTAGCTATCCTAGAACTCACAGAGATCTGCCTGCCTCTGCCTCCCAGGTGCTGGGATTAAATGGTATGTGCCACCACGCCCTCGGCCAGCCTTTTTTTTTTTTTTTAATTATTTACTAAATAACATCCTCTGCCTTCTATTACTTCAAATAATGATGTCTTTCTGAATGGTCAGATTCCCAGAGTAGGCACCCCACCCCGTCTGTCTTTCGTTCATTTATTATTTTTCATACCTTTCTTCTTTTCCCCTTCCATTTCTCCCTTCACCATCATAGGGAGTATCTACCATGTGGCAGTGCTGGGATGAAGCAGGTATACCAGCTCCCCAGTGAGCAAAAACTCGGTGCCCGCAACGTGCTGAGTGCTGTGTGGGGACGGGCACCAAGCCTTCCCTCACACACCCCCAGAGCGTAGAGGGGTACAGACAGCAGCTGCAATGGCGCTATTATATAAGACTTGAATGAGTGTTTCGTGGTGAGGGCAGAGCTGGGACAGATGGACAAACCTGTACCTCTGTATAGCACTCATGCAGAAGGGAGATGGAGCCGGTATACCTATGCTAGATGTTCTGGGGACCTCTGGGCTGACCGACGACTTTCAAGCCCTCCTATGCTCGGTCCTCACCTCTTTTCTCCCAACCAACTGAGCTGACTCCCCAAATTGGTTCCTGATCTGCCTGGTAGGAAATGACTCAGCACTCTGTCTCCACAGAACTCCAGCCTGGTCTTCTTCCAAGAGCAGCCAAGGGCCAGCATCACACCATTGCCGTCCCTCACCTCCAAGGAACAGATCCTTGACTGGGCAGCCGCAAAGAGCGCCATCACCTCCATGGCAGCACTGGACGACCCCCAAAGTGTCGTCCTCCGTCTAGGCCAAGGTCAGCTTCCTCAGCTGGTTCAGCTTCAATTGCAGAGGAGACTGAGCAAACGCTGGACTTGGGGACTACTAGCCCACAGTGGCACGTGATTGGCCCAAAGCCACCCATGGCTGGATGGTCTTCTTTGTAGTTAGTGACTGCAAATATCTGATGAGAAATGCCAGGTTTTCAGCTGGGGATGCGGCCCACTTGGAGTGTTTCCATAGCATTGAGCCCTGGATTCCATCTCCAACAACACATAAACTGAGCTTGGTGGCACAGACCCGTAATCAGGGAGGCGGAGGCAGGAGAATAAGGAATTCGTGGTCATCCTCTTTGACATAGCAAGTTCAAGGCTAGCCTGTGCTACATAAGACCTTGATTTTAAAGGGGGAGTGCCAGGGAGAGAACTCAGTGGGTAATGATTACCACATGAGCACCTAAATTGGGAGCCCCCCCGCCCAGATCCCAGGTGAAAAGCTGTCATGGTGAATACACACATGTCATCCCCAATCTGAGGAAACGGAGACAGGAGGATCCATGCAGCTTGCTGGTCAACCAGTCTAACCAAATCTGTGATCAGGTTCAGTGAGAGACCTCGACTCAAAAAACTAATACGGAGAGCAATTAAGGAAGACAGCCGACATGTGCTGATGTGCTGGGAGGGGGGCGGGGGCTACCCCTTTGACATGTGCCGTGGGCTCACTAAGTTATGCTAAGCCTTGGTTGACACACAAGGAAACAAAGGCCAGGCGCTCAGCTGCTAAGTCCTCCCTCACCCCCCACCTGTGAGGCTCTCTCCTCAATGCCCCCCCCAACGACCTTTGGCTGAAGGTGGAATGGGCCTCTCTGATATGCTTGTCTCCACAGCCCCCAAGGCACCGCCCTTCTGCCTAGCAGAAGCTCATCAGGACATGGGCGTCACACTTGACTGGCAACCACGACCTCCGACCCCAGTCCAAGGCTGCCGCTTGGAAGGTGTGACCGGCCACAAGGAGGCGTACATCCTGCGCATCCTGCCAGGTTCTGGGACCAGGTGATGGAGCGGGCCTCCTAGGGCATGGCGGGCAGCTGTAGCAGCAGCTGAGAACTCACCTCCTGAACCTCCTGAACTGTAAACAAGAGGCAGAGAGCACACACAAGGCCCATCTCTCCCTCGTGCCCCCCACCCTCCAGCGAGGCCCACCTCCAAAGCCTTCCCAAGCAATATCATCAACTGGGACCAAGTATTCAAGTGCTCGGGACTTATAGATGACATCTCATTCAGACTAACACACCAAGCCTGTCCCCATACCCAAGCCTACAAGCTAGCCGCCCTGACCAGTCCTTTGCCTGCTGCAGGCCCCGGACAGTGACCGTAAAGGTGGAACTGAGTTGTCCGTCCGGCGATCCCGACGCCGTTCTCATCCTGCAGGGCCCTCAGTATGTATCCTGGCTCATCGATACCAACCACAACATGCAGATCTGGGTGAGCCTTGCACAACAACCCCAGCCTGAGACCTTGCACACTGGCTATTCCACCCCAACTTTCTACCTCTGTCTACTACCTGTTTTTCTTGTTAACTCAGAGAGGCCACTTCCACCGGGAAGCTTTTCCTGATGGGCCAGGGAGTCCCTTAACTTAGCCTTCTGGGTCAAGGAAGATCCCTGGAGATATGAACTCTGAACTGGGTTAGAGGACAAAGGGAAATGAAGGGGAGGAGGGGGAAGGCAGCAAGGCAGGGGCCAAGGGCAGGAGTCACCATAGCTGATGACTCCTGCTCTCTCTCTCCCTCTTTTTTCTGCCTTCAGACTACAGGTGAATACTCCATTAAGATCTTTCCAGAAAAGAACATCAAAGGCTTTCTGCTCCCAGACACACCCCAAGGCCTGATAGGAGAGGCCCGCAAGCTCAACGCCAGCACTGTAGCCTCCTTTGTGGAGGTGACGTCTGTGGCCAGTGGCGTCTCATTGAGGGCCTCTAGCTGCGGTGAGCCCCAGCCCTGCACCCCCCCCCCCCCGTCCTCTGTTCTGTTGCTCCCCTCTGATCACTTGCCACACTGTTCTTTGAGCTTAGCCGGTTTCTCTGAACCTTACCGGCCTTGAGGACACTGAGAAGTCAGCCTGTAGTGAGCACTCGGCGACTGTCCGCTCCATCTCCCCCACAGGTGGTGTGCTCCAGACCTCGCCTGCACCAGTTCTGACCACACCTCCCAAGGACCGGTGCAGCCCTGGGCTACTCATGTCCCTCATCCAGCCCAAGTGCGGCAACGACATCATGACTCTGACGCTCAATAAGAAACACGTGCAGGTGAGTGAAGCCCCGCCCCTCCTCCTTGGGCTGGCTGGATAGCTGGTCTGCAGCCCAGAATTTCAGGGGCCTTGTCCAGGCAGTCGGGCAAGTCACCACCCCCTGAAAGCCTCCTTTTCCTCACTTTGAAATGCAGTTTGAATGTAGCCCAGAGCCATGCTCGTGGATTCCCAGAGCCCGGGAGGCTGAGCCAGGAGGATGGTGAATTCCAGGCTGGACTAGGCTAGGTAGAAGCTTGAGATGGGAAAATAGGGTCATCCTCAGCTACATAGGCAGTTTGAGGATAGCTTAGAAGACATGAAGCCCACTCTCAAAGCACCAGTAATAATAATACCAGTATTAAGTAGTCATTATTATCTTGTTTGTTTATTTGGTTGGTTTTTTTTCAAGACAGGTCTCTCTGTGTAGCTCTGGCTGTCCTGAAACTCACTCTGTAGCCCAGGCTGGCCTTGAACACACAGAGATCCACCTGCCTCTGCCCTCCTGAGGGTTGGGACTAAAGCCCTGTGCCACTACCACATGGCTTAGTCATTATTGTCAATCTTCGTGCTGGTTAAGCCAGGGGGGTCACAGAAACTTGTGCCATGTGGTCTTTGCCTGATCGGTAAATACAATAAACCGGTGTATGGGGCCAAGGATATGATCAGTGTGTGAAGTATTTGCTGTGTAAGCTGAGGACCTGGATTGGAATCCCAGCACTGGGAGGCAGAGAAAGGAGGGTCCCTGGGCCTCTCTGGCCAGCTAGGCTAGCCAATCGGTGAGCTCTAGATTCAGCAGGAGACCCTCCCTGTCTTGCCAGGCGTGGTAGCACAGGCATTTAATCCCAGCACTTGAGAGGCAGAGGCCAGCAGACCTCTGTGAGTTCAAGGCCAGGAACTCACTATGTAGATCCCTGTCTCGAATTTGTGCTGTACTGCTGAGCTATGTCCCCAGCCCCACGACAATTGGTCTAACTTTTTTTTTTTTTTTTTTTTTTTTTTTTTTGGTCGGGGGAGGAAGGGAAGTCAGAGCCCAACTATGTACCGTGCTAGTGTGGAATTTTCTATGTGGACCAGACTGGTCTTGAACTCAACAGCAATCTTCCTGCCTCTGTCATCTAGGATTAAAGGCATACACCACCATACCCATCTTCTTTTAATTAAAAAATTTTTTTAATATTTTAAAAATGTGTATGGGTGTTTCCCCTGCATGAAAGTCTGTGCAGCACATGTGTTCAATTCCATGGAGGCCACATGAGGCCATCGGAGCCTCTGAACCAGAGTTACAGACAGTTGTGAGCTGCCATCTGTGCTGGGACTCCCTCTGTCGATCAGGCTGGCCTTGAACTCAGAGTCCCACCTGCCTCTGCCTTCTAAGTGCTGGGATTAAAAGTGTGTGACACTACTGTCCAGCCGAGGTTGGAGAGATGGCTCAGCAGTTAAATGCACTTGCTGTTCTTCCAGAAGGCCTGAGTTTGATTCCCATACAGTGGCTCGCAATCGGCTGTAACTCTAGTGCCACAGAGTCTAATGCCCTCTGCTGGCTACTAGAGGCACTACATGTATGTGGTGCATCGACACACAGGCAAAATACCACACACAAACACACACACACACACACACACACACACACACACACACACACACACA
>NW_026585895.1:48167791-48210753 GCF_907164565.1 Psammomys obesus | reverse complement strand
CACACACACACACACACACACACACACACACACACACACACACACACCTAGGTTCAATTCCCAGCAATGTACCAATGAAAAAAGTAAAGAAGACATTCTAGGGGCTGGAGAGATGACTCAGTGGTTAAGAGCACTGGCTGTTCTTCCAAATGACTCAGGTTCAATTCCCAGCACCCACATGGCAGCTCACAACTGTCTGTAACTCCTGTTCCAGGGGATCCGACCTTATCACAGATGCGGGCAAAACATCAAAGAACACAAAATAAAATTAACAATTAAAAAAAGAAGAAGATGATGATATTCTGGTTGTCCATCCTCCAATAAGTACATCCCCCCCGCCCCCCGCCCCCCCTCCCCCCACCCCCGCTTTTCTGAAGTCTCTATTTGAGCTTTGGTAAATCATCCATGTCCGCTCAGACACACTTAAATATTTTCTTTGCTCATCTTAAACTTCTGTGTAGGGTGGGTATGTGCGCATGAGCACTAGTGTCCGTGGAGGCCAGAAAGAGTCATCTATCGGAGCTGGAGTTCCAGTTGGTTGTGAGCGCTCTGGCATGGGTTAGGGAGCTGGGGCCTGAACTTGGGTCCTCTGCGAGAACAGCCTCCTAACCGCTGAGCTGTCTCTCCGGGCCCAGGGGCAGGCCTTACAGAGTTTTGGTGGGGACAGTGAGGCCCGGGGAAGCACAGGGCCTCCTGACGGTGCCCTTCTCCCCCGAGCAGACTTTGCAGTGTACCATTACAGGCCTGGCTTTCTGGGACTCCCACTGCCAGGCTGAAGACAGCGACGGCCAGCTCGTCTTGCGTAGCACCTACTCCAGCTGTGGCATGAAAGTGTCAGCGCATGTGATCAGCAATGAGGTGAGGCCTGGGGCCAGGAAGCAGCCAAGAGCGGCAGAGTTGGGTGTCCCTTCAGGCACTTTGCTGATCCTAGGGGCTGAGGGATATTTGGGGCAGCAGGGAGTAGCGCTAGGTAGGAGCCAAAGCGTAGGCACGGCTTAGCTGAGCCTTCCCATCCATAACATGCGTCTGGGAAGTAAGATGTCTTCTGGGGCCTTTCCGGCCCTGACCAGCTTCTCGGCTCTGTCTTTGCAGGTGATCATCAATTTCCCGTCAGGCTCACCACCACTTCGGGTGAGATGGGCTGTCCCACCATGCTAACTGGTTCAGGGTGTGCAGCAGGGGTGGGGCCCCTATCTGGCCTACCGGGGAGGGGGGGAGGCCCCAGGAAAGGGAGGCCCAAATCCTAACAACCCCGAGTTTCCAGTGTGCGTCAGCCTCCTGTTCTGTACAGTGGCAGCAGTGCTGCTGAGAGTTCCTGTTTCAGCCTCTTAAGTCACACGGTGGCTCTGTGACCGTGGCAAATCATTTAACCCTCCTTGGGCTCAGCGGTCATAGGCTCTAACCTGTGGCATAAGACCTCCCCCCATAGGGATCCTAGGAGCAGTCACTGAGAGGTGTCTTCTCGCTAGCCCAGTCCCAAGTGACTTCTTCATAAATACGAGTTCACTTAAAAGGTGAGGATGGGGTCAGGCGATGCCTACTGCCACCCCATCCAAGCTGACTGTCCCCTACCTGCCCGCCCACAGAAAAAGGTGCAGTGCATTGACACAGACAGCTTCTCCTTCGAGCTGGGCCTCTACCTCAGCCCACACTTCCTCCAGGCAGCCAGCACCCTCGAGCTGGGCCAGCAAGGCTTCGTGCAGGTACTGGGCTCCCCGCTTAGAGAGAACTCGAGACTTCACCGTCCAGCCTGGGCGTGTGCGGCAGATGGAAGAGGAACTGCAAATGAGAATGTAGCCCTGTCCTTCCTTTTTGCTCTGTGGGGCTCCTTCTTCTCTTTTATTCAGAGGGTGGGGACTCCCCCTAGTTATCAAAGGGGCACCAGTGAAGAGTCGAGAGTATCTGCACATAGCTCTCCCCTCTCTGTGCAGGTGAGCATGTCTCCATCGACCTCTGAGGTCACAGTCCAGCTAGATAGCTGCCAGCTGGATCTGGGGCCTGAAGGGGACACGGTGGAACTCATCCAGAGCCGAGCAGCCAAGGGCAGCTGTGTGAGCTTGCTGTCCCCAAGCCCTGAAGGTGACCCACGCTTCAGCTTCCTCCTCCGTGTCTACATGGTGCCCACCCCCACAGCTGGCACCCTCAGCTGCAACCTAGCCCTGCACACTAGCGCCTTGTCCCAGGTGAGTGGGCGTGGCCCAGGTCTAGCTTCAGGGTGGCTTATGGGGCCTGGGGTTTGAAGGTAAGGAGGTGACAGTGCAGCTGGCCACCAGCAGAGCAAGAGTCCAGCGTGGGGCTTGCCAGCCTGGCTGTCAGGGGTCACTCACTGCTACCTACAGCTTCGCTGAAACTGTGGCAATTGGATACACACACAGCTGCAGCTCTCCCCTATCCACTTACCCTCTGAAATATTTAGCCATCCACCTCCACCCATCTACCCACTGCCCACCGGGAGCCCAACCATCCGTCCGCATACCCACTAATCTACCAACTATTCAAGGACCCTACCCACCCACATAACCAACCATCTGCTCACCTATCCAAACACACCATTTATCTGCCTACCCACCAGTCCATGTACCTATCCGCTCAGCCGTCTATCTGCCCATGCATCCACCCACCCGTCCACCAATCTACCTAATACTTATGTGTGTACCACCCAACCACTCATCCACCTACCTTCTTATCCATCCCGCATCTACCTACCTTCCCTCCACCAGCCACCCACCTGCCCACTTTATCCTTCTGTTTACCCCACAAGCCCTATACACCCATCATTCAGTATTTCCACTAGCCCCCCTAGTCACTCACTTCTCTCACATCCCACCCACTCACCCACGTGGCAATCACCAGTGTGACTGAGTAAACCAGGTAGCTTAGGGAATAATGGAAAAGCCTGACATCATGCTTTGCTGTCGAGTGAGCTCCGTTCTCAGGCCTTCCATCCTGACACAATCAAAATCTGCACACAGATGTCCAGGATCCAAAACCTCCTGAAGCTGGGGTCCCAGGAGCCATACCTTCCAGGTCCTGGGCATCTGGGCTAACCTGGCTTGTGGCTTGCCAGGGTAACAGATGCTAAGTGCCTACTTGCCGCATGCCATCAGAGGCCTCAAAAGAGGAGTGCTGGGGACCGTTCACACAGACATAGACTATCCTGCTGTTCTTGCACAGCACATGCCTCCTAAACTTTTCCCCAGGCTGCCAGCTAGTAAGTGGTGGGCATAGGACTCAGCCAAGGCTTGGAATGGTGGCAGGTCAGAGCTGCAGAGCCAGGGAGAGCCACGTGCTGCCAGCTGAAGGCTGGGCCACTTATCACTCTCCTCCCTCCTCAGAAAGTCTACAAGACAGTCTCCATGCGCCTGAACATCGTCAGCCCTGACCTGTCTGGTGAGTACAGGACAGTGGACAGTGGGGTCCACTGGTGGGGAGATGGGGTGGCAGCCTTGTGGGGCGAGGACGGTTTCTCAGGCTAGCAGCCAGAGGGGCCTGCAGTAAGGTAGGGCTTTAGGAGGAGCGCAGCTGAGTGCCGTAGGACAGGCCTCCGGACCGCAGGCCCCTCCCAGGTCTCATCTCTGTCCCCTCAGTAACTGGTATGCCTTGCTGGCGGCCTCGGCCTCCTGGATGGGAACATACGGCACCTTGGGTGTGGTACAGGCCTCACATTCCTTGACTAACGGGACCAGCACTAGTCTTAAAAAGATGTTCTGGCCCACTTGAATCTGTTGAGATGAGGGCGGACGGGGTGGATACAGGATATAAGGTCACACAGTGTGGCAGAGCTGGCCCCTTTCGTTCTTTGCATCTATTATACCATCTGTAAAGATGTTTCTCTGCTAGCCTTCGGGAGACGGAAGGGCGGTCCGAAAGGCCTGGCTAGCTGGGCCCTTGGCTTAGTATTATACTGAGCCCATGCCCTAGATGAAGAGATTTACATTTGGAGAGGTCAGGGGTCACCGGATGAACTGAAACTAGCGTAATACCTGTGACCCAGGCCAGCATGACAGGGTAGGATGGGCCTGAGGCCAGCGCACACTGACCCCCATTGGCCCCCCTTTGGCCACACAGGCAAAGGCCTCGTCCTGCCCTCTGTTCTGGGCATCACCTTTGGTGCCTTCCTCATTGGGGCCCTGCTCACAGCAGCACTCTGGTGCATCTACTCTCATACACGTGAGTACCCCAAGCCTCCACCCTGCCCCTACAATGAACACGCAGAGCCCCTCCACACCGCCCCGGGGCACGCCCAGTGAAGCCTCCAAGGGAGTGGGGAATCCTGGCTGGGGCCCTGACCTCCACCCCCGCCCACGCCCCTCAGGTGCCCCCAGCAAGCGGGAGCCCGTGGTGGCGGTGGCTGCACCGGCCTCCTCTGAGAGCAGCAGTACCAACCACAGCATTGGGAGCACTCAGAGCACCCCCTGCTCCACCAGCAGCATGGCATAGTGCCCAACCTGGAGCCTCGAGGGCCCCCCCAGCCAGCCCTTGCCCCGAAGGAGAGACGGAGCAACCACAAGCTGGGAACCACTGGCTATGAACTTGTCCCGGAGCCAAACACCTCCACTCAGCAGAGGATGGAGCATGGCCCTTGCCCCTGATGCGTCCCTCACAGAGGCTTGTTGCCAGTGGAGACACCACCTTGGAACACCTTGGGGTCTCTTCACCCGACTCTACAGAACTGTCCAACCCAGGGGCTCTAGAATATGGCTTCCCGAGACTAGAGAGACAAGGCATATCGCTGTAGAAGCCTAAGCTGCTGCCTTTGAACTGGATCCTGTGCTGGTGAACCAGGCAGGGTAAGAGGTGAGAACTCCAGACGTGACCCGCCCAGGCCAGCCCAGCTCAGAGCTGCCTGCATCTGGCTCCAGTGGCCTCCTCACCTGGACTGGCACAACTTTGGTGGGGGAAAGAGAAGCTGAAGGGTGCTCAGCTCAGCAGTCTTAGAAGATGGCAAGGACAGTGGGGTGGGGGAGCCCAGCCCCTCTGAGAAATGCCAGAGAGAGATCTCCTCCCGGCCCATCCACTGGGCGGCAGCAGGAGGGGAGTACCAAGGCTGCCGGTCCTGGGCCAAGCCCTATATATTCACCAATAAATCAGATGTGAAACCAGTGCCCCTTTGGGTTGTACTGGGAGAAGGGGAAGGGCCATTACAACACAGAACAGGGCTGCACGCCCCTTGGGCTGGCCTAGTGGCAGATGGCCAGAGACCCTGTTCGAAGGAAGATGGTCCTCTCTGATACTCACTCATTTGGTGGTCCAACCCTGGGACAAAGGCTACAGAAACTAAACACTAAGAAACCTTGGCTACAGTCTCTGGGGTCTGTCACAGCTATCCCTATAAAGCTCTGGGTTCTCATCCTCCCCATGACAGTTTTCCACAATGAGCCTGTGGTCAGCTCCATGGCCTCTGGAAGCCAGCCACCCTCCCTCATCTGTAAGATGGGCATACAGCTTGAACACACGGTTGGTGGGGAGGTTTGCAAGGCAGGGTTTTGGTGTGTGGTGGACAAGTGTCAGTCCAGTCTTTCATGGCCCAGGCCTCCTTATGCTCTGAGGCTGAAGACTAGTCATAGGTCATACTGCTAGGACTCTCTATCCATTCAACTCCTATACTCCTGCAGAGCCAAACTCAAACCCCCAAATGTCTGATGAGGGAGCTAAGAGGTTAGGAGTCAACCAAAAGTTGTGTCATTTATTTACAAAAAAATAAAAAATAAAAGGGTTTAAAAAGCTTCAATTAGTTCCGACAACCTGTAGTCCCCAAATGCCCAGGCAAGGGCCCTCTCTCTTCCCAGAAGGCATTGGGAGGGAGGAGAAGTCTCTGGGCTAACCTCAGGTAGGATCACAGGCTGGTCAGGCAGCTTGCACAATAGGCTGGACCTGAGCCAGAAGGCAACAGGGTGGGCAGGGAGATGGGTTGGACTGAAGGCCTAGTAAAATGGCAGGGAAGCCCCTGCTGTCTACGCCAGAGGGAGGAGAAGCCAAGGAACAGAGCCTCTCCCATCCCTACCCTCTACCAAGAGCTCAGGACCCTGGGCCGGTCTCAAAAGAATCCGGAAGCAGAAATCAAAAGGCACTGAGTCTGAACGTCTGTGGAAAGGCAGCAAGGGTGTGGAAAGTTCCCGCCTCTGACACCAAGCCTTGGCTACTAGGACAGGGAGGGATCCAGTAGCTTCAGCACTCCACCCACGAGGTGCAGGCTTCCTGTAACCAGTACATGGATGGCAGCGGCCTCCCGGAGAACGCTGGCCCCACTGCTAGCTGTCGGGTGGCTGAGGAGGCTCCTTGGAGGGCTCGGGGCCTGAAAGACGGGATCCCGGCCTTGGCTGATCCACTGCAAGGCGTGGGAGATGCAGCTAAAAACAAGGGAGCTCGAGCTAGCAGGCTGAGGCGGGTGCGGTGCCAGCAGCAGGGAGCCCGGCCCTCCCGGCTGCGGGCTGGGGCTGCTCCAGAGGTCGGGGCTGGCCTGTTTCTCGCCCAGGCGGCTCCAGTGCTGCTGGTGTTGGAGGCAGCGGAGCAGCACCTGGTCCAGAGTCACTGTGAAGTTCTGCTGGTCTGTGGGGTGCAGGACAAGCCACGTCAGTGGAGCGCACAGGAGAAGCAGCACACACACAGCGAGCCCTTTCTAAGCCCCACTGCACTAGGCTCTGCTGACTGTCCGCACGGCGGACTGTGACCAGTGCAGCCTGCTCACTGTCATGGGAAGCACAGCCTGGAAGTCCAACGCCACAACCCCCATGCCCATCTCTACAAAGTGTCCCCTTGGGGTCCCTCACCATGTGGGCGTAAGTATTTCCCGGGAAAGCAGCTATAAATACAGATCCCAGAGCTCTCCACAAATGGTCCACTATGGGACCCGGAGATCTCCTGCATGTTTCACCCTCCTTCAAAGGCTTTAAAATGCGAAGCACTGTAATCCAAAAAGCATTTCAGGAGCCAGTGAGACAGCTCAGTACGAAGGGGTGCTTGCCATCAAGCCTGGCAGCCTCTCTCCAATCCCCATGTTCTATGACCCACAGAGGGAAGAGGAGAACTGACATTCCCCTCCCCCAGTTTTCCTCTGGCCTCCACTCATGTGCCCCACCCCAACTAGCTAACTAGCTAACTAACTAACTAAACAAACAGACCAGACTGGCCTGGAACTCACAGAGATCTGCCTGCCTCTGCCTCCCCGAGTGCTGGGATTACACCCAACATAAGCAACTTTTAGATGTATTTTACATTGCAACCTAGTATTTGCACTCTTACATAGATGCCGCGACCTGAATCTTCACCAGGCAGCAACTGCCCATCCTCCATGCAAAGCACTCTGATATTTTCCATTCTAGTCAATAAAATTTAGTTGAGACCCACTATGCTGATTTCAGTAGCCATCAGTAGGCTGTAATCTACCCTTTAAAAAAGATTCTTTGTTGTTTTTCAAGATTTATTATGATTTACAATGTTCTGCCTGCATGTACACCTGCACCCCAGAAGAGGGCACCAGAACTCATTATAGATGGTTGTGAGCCACCATGTGGTTGCTGGGACCTGAACTCAGGACCTCTGGAAGAGCAGCCAGTGCTCTTGACCTCTGAGCCATCTCTCCAGCCCTTAGAAAATATTCTATACCTGGTAATTAAATTTTTTTAATTTTATCTATCTATCTATCTATCTATCTATCTATCTATCTATCTATCTATCTATCTATCTATCTGTTTATACCAGTGCTGTTTTCATGCACAGCAGAAGAGGAAATCAGATCCCATTACAGATGGTTGTGAGCCACCATGTGGTTGCTGGGAATTGAACTCAGGACCTCTAAGGAAGAGCAGCCAGTGCTCTTAACCGCTGAGCCATCTCTCCAGCCCCCTACCTGGTAATTCTTTTACAGTGTTGTGACTACTCCACGGCACAAATTTGAAAATGTGCTAAATAGTGTTTCTACAATAAAATCTGTATCCTGGAGCTGGAGAGATGAACGTGTTGTTAAAGCCCTCGCTGCCCTTGCAGAGAACCCAGGTTCCACCCCCAATACCCACCGCCATCTATAACCACAGTCCCAGGGGACCTGACGACGTCTGCCTCCACAGGCGCCAGGCACTCAGATCCGTACTTGCAGGCCCTTGCACATACATATACAGCAAAAAGAAATCTTTTTAAAAATGCTATCTTCTAGCACAGTTTGGAAGCCGGAAGTTCCCATTCCTCCCTGAGCAGTCCACCTTGGGCCCTCAGCATCAGCCACGCCATCTGTCCCCTCTCACCTGCGTTCTCTGTGGGTGACACCTCTGTCAGGTTGGGGCAGAACACAGCATAGTCAAACTGGCAGGGCTGGGTAAGCAAGGGGAGACATGGTATCAGTCTTCTGAAAGGGTGTCCCTCACCCCAACCTGACTTCCAAATAGGGCCCCAGCCCATCCCGGAACCTGTGATAACATAGCACAGAGCCACGGGCCTTCAGCACCCATCCCATTTGCCTCTGTAGCCCTCCTGGCTTGTAGCCTGCACAGCCTATCTTCCAGAATACTTGCACACGTGAACTATACTGAATGGAGATTTCAGGGGCTACCTACTTAAGACAGCCTCTTTGGGGAACGGGCCCCAAACCCAGGCTTGGGTAGTTTCTGGATATGAACCACTTCAGCCTCTGCTCTGAAATGGGAAATGATCCTAGGAGCTGCTCTGGCCCTAGCAGCCTAGAATAGACATAGTTTCCCCAAGCAAAGATGCAACAGGAAATGGCTCCATTTTAGAGCTGAGGGCAGAACTGGTGCTGCATGCTACCCAGCCTCCAGGTGGGTCCCTTACCTGCAGCAACTTCAGCAAGGCAGCGGGGTCCCTGTCACCAGTGGAGTTGAAGAGCAAGATATGAACTTCAGGCCCACTGCATCAGAAAGAAATGGATGGGCTATGCCTTCTGCCCTCCTTCCCAGCCCTTCCCAGCCCATCCCAGCCATCTACCCAGAATCTAATTCTCCCCGAACTGGTCCAGCCCTAATGCCTCTGGAGTAACGACGTTGTGAACTACCATGTGGTTACTGGGAGTTGGGTTCTCTGCAAGAGCATCAAGGGCTTTTAACAACCATCTCTCCAGACCCATGGCATAGACTTTTTTGTAGAAACACTATTTAGTACATTTTCAAATTTCTGCCAGGGAGTGGCAACACTGAAAGAATTAGAAATACAACATTTTTTTTCAAAGAGCAGGTTACAGCTCAGGGATGGCTGCTGAAATCAGCCCTAACGGGGTCATTACCCAGGACCCTGCCTTCACATGCCCAGCCCTTCAGGAAAGCTCACCCGCTGGGGCGTTTGCTGCGCTGCAGTGACTGGCAATACCAGCGCACACAGGCCTGCACGCTGCTGGTGGTATGTGCGCCATCCAGGTACCAGGTAAGGGGTCCCCGCCGCAGTACCTGTGTCCGGCCAGGCCACTCCGTGTCCCGAAGCCCTGGCAAAGGCAGATGAGACAGTGCTCTGGGATCCACAGTAAGGCCAGCAGCCTTCTGGCCCTGCAGGTGGCTCCATTTACTAATGGCAGTTCCTGGGTTGCGGAAATGGGCTGTCTCACTATGGAATCTTCCAGACAACCCTAAGATGGGACTGCTATGGCACAATCATACATTCCCATGTGACAGCCAGAGTTTTGAGCTCACAGAGCAAGTGGGGCCTGGGGCTAGAGTCTAACCTAGGATCTGCTCCCGGGCTGTCCCTGGCACACCAAAACGATTCTAAAGGAGTGTAACAGTGCAAGCCCTTCTTTGGGCTGAAAGCAACTTTAGAGGATGGAGCAGAAGTAGCCTCAGGCTGATGACAGACAGCGGCTACTGCTGCCTGCACTCTGCTCCAGGTCCTCCATGCGCTGGGCTCAGCATCCGAGTGATGTCACATCATGAAGCAGCAAAACAGCCTCCTGCAGTGGGTGCTATCGGATGTCATTTGGCAGAGAGGAAAACTGAGCCTCCAAAGGTTTGTGAACTCTAGGCCAGGGAGGAATGTTCACTCTGAGGAACAATCTAGAACTGCCCGACCCCCAAACAGGAAGCCAAAAGATGCACCTCAAAGGACACAGAGATACCAACAGGGAGCTAAATAAACGTGGGGGCGGGTCGAAGATGTGCAGCGGTCCTGACTGGGCAGGAAGCTACAACTTACCGTGTCTCATGTGGGAGGTAGGATGGAACACAGGTGCCAGGGGAAGCTGCCACCGTATGCTTGGCCTGGACACCTTCAGCTCCCGGATGTCTGTGGGGTGTGAGTCCGTGTGTTCAGACCCCTCCAGGCAGCCTCCAAGCACTGCCCACCTGTATGCCCACACTGGCCCACCTACCCTGGTGGTCTTGCTGCTCTAGCCAACAATGAGCCAGCTGCAAGGCTAAGGCTGCATTGGACCGCTGGTGCTCTCCCTCCAGGCCCAGGGTCAACGGCAGTCCACCCTCCTCCAGGGCTTCCAATGGTGGACACAGGTACAGAGGACACTGTGGGGGAGAAGGGCAACACCTGCTCAGCAGACCCGCACCACCGCCACTGGGTTAGCCCTCTGCCCACACCCCAACCACCACGGCCTACCCCAAGACCTGCCCCCAGAACCAGGTATGTCCTGGAGCATAAACAGCTGCCCCCTACCCCACCCCGTGCACATATGAGGAACCTGGAGCCCAACAGGACACTACGTCACTCTAGTTGGCGCACACCTCTTCCCTGCCACCAAACCACCCGCTCACTCACTGAGATCTGCTGGGCTCGATCCCTCAGCACGGCCAGAGGACCTTCCGGCTGCAGCACAGTGAAGGCAGGGACACCAGGCTGCAAGCAGGCCAGGGAGAAAGTAACGGGGGCTGTTGGGGTCCTCCAGCTGCCCCCACTGCCCCCACAGACCTGCAACTGAGCCTAACTTCAACTGAGGCCATAGAGGGTTCACATAGGGAGAAGGATGGGAGGCCAGACCGTGCAGGTGGCTAGGACCTGGTCCTGAGTCAGCACTCTAATGATTCTGCACAGCCATTCCTCTGTCAGTAAGGACAGACCCTGGGCTCCCATGAACCTCTCCTGCCTTGTTACCTTAAAGATGCCTCCTTTCTGCCATGCTATTTTCTCCACCGTGTCTCCCAGCAGGCTGGTGTGGTCAATGCCAAGAGCGGACACTCCACACGCCACTGGCTTTCTGAAAGAGACAAGAAGGTCCTGATCCCCCAGTACTGAGCCACCAGACACAGGGTTCTGGTTGCTCCCCTGTCCCCAAGCAGCTGCCTCACCTGATGATGTTGGTGCAGTCAAAAGCCCCGCCAATGCCCACTTCCATTATTGCCAGGTCCACCTGCAGAAGACCAGGCAGCATGGCAGAGGAAGGAATGCCCAGGTGACACCGAGCAGGAAGCCCCCTCCACTCACAGTCTGGTCCCCACGGACTCAGGGACAGGGTTTAGGAAAGACACTCACCTTCTCTTGGAGGAAGACATGGAAGGCCATGAGTGTGAGGAAGCGGAAGTAAGCAGGCATGGAAATGTGGCTGCCATCCTGCATACAGGAACAAGTCAGGGGCCATAGTCCCACAGCCCCACAGCCCCACAGCTCCAAAGGTATGGACCCTCCCAGCCCTCAGGCCGCAGCACCTTGAACTGCTCCAGCTGGTGATAGAGGCGCCAGAAATGCTTGGTGAAGAGCTCAGGACTGATGGGCTTCCCGTTGATCCGAATCCGCTCGCGCACCTGCACCAGGTGGGGAGAGCTGCCGAGAGACCTGGGGTCATCGGGACACCCCCTTCCCGAGCCTCAGGGCTTTCCTTGCCCTAGTCAGACTTCTTTCAGAAACACACAGGCCTCCCCTGTTCCCAAGGCTCTCTGAAGTCCCCAAGAGTCTGAGCTCCTCCCTAGGGCTGCCCAGACCCTGCAGAGGCCCCAACCCAGCATCTCAGAATGACCTTCGGCCTCTAGCCCGACTTCTGCACTAGTCTTTTGTACCAGTAAGTAGTACTTACTGCAACACTCTCAACTGAGACACATACCCCTGGGAAGAAGGGAGACGGTTCTGTACCCAGGATAGTCTAGTGTGGTCCCTGTGCCCCAAAAGTCATGTTTCCCCACCATACACAGATCAGCGTCACTGCTAACCTGTGCCTGCAACAGCCACCTGCCTTTCAGTCTCAAAGCAATAATTCTAGAGGGAGGAACCATCAAGAGTCATTCCCCTGCCTCATCCAAATCCCCAGGCTGGGCTAGAAGGCCACCGAGGCTGAGGTCAGTGGTTAGAGGTTTTTACTCATGAAACGCTTATGGAAGGCTAAAGAAATGGCTCAGTGGTTAGGGTACTGGGTGTTCTTCCAGGGTTCAGCAACCACACGGTACCTCACAAGCTTCTAAAATGTGATCTGAGAGCATCTTTTGGCATGCAGGTGTACATGCAGATAAAGCACTCATATACATTAAATTAAAAAACAATCAAAAATTATTATTGGGGCCCAGCAACATGGCTCAGTAGGTAAGGCCACTTGCTGCCAGACTCAATGATCTGAGTTCCATCCCAAGAATCCACATGATGAAAGGAAAGAAACGACTCCTATGGCAAACGCACACATGCAAACACACACACGCACTAAGAAAAGAAATAAAGGTAATAAAAACGCATTAACTCTTCTCAAACTATTTTAAAAAGTATTCTTCTTTTTATTTAGCTTTTTTCTTTTTTAAGCTCTCATGGCCGAGGCTGGCCTCCAACTCATTACATCGCTGAGAATACCCCTGAATTCCTGATCCTCCTGCTGCTATCTCCCAAGTGATGGATTTTACAGGCACGTGCCACTACACTCAGATCCCAAAAGACTATGCTATAAGACAGACAGTTGCTTCACAATCTTTGGTCGGTGACAGACACACACTGTCCTTGGCGATCACATCACCTATCAAGGCAGCAGCCACTTAGTGGACGCGTGCCACGATTACACAGCCTCCTAAGGGACACGCGTCCACCTCGTAACTCCTCAAAGACCCTCTCACACCAAGCCATCTGCCCTTTTGTGGTTTTTCAAGACAGGTTTCTCTGTGTAGCCCTGGCTGTCCTGAAAACTATGCTGGCCTCAAACTCACAGAGGTGTGCCTGCCTCTGCCTCTGAGTGCTGGGATAGAAGGTGTGCGCTACCAAACACACACGCAGCCCAGCTTCCATTTCTTTATCTTGAACTACCACCAGTTTAGGGAAAATGGGTTGATCTGAAATGGCCATAGCCAACCGCTTTCAGATGCTTATGGAGGTGGCCTGACAGACCTGATTAAAGGGAGAAAAGTCAGATATGCTCCTCCCTCAAGGAATAAATCCAAAGGTGCACAATTATATTAATTCCTCCAAAATGTCATTCATTTAAGGTGACAGGCTGAGATGAGGCATGCTCTACCTCCTGAGCTACCAGATGTCTGTGTGCCACCACAAGGGGGCGCTGCCTCCAGAAGAAAGAGGCAGAGAAGGGCAGCGCTACTACTTGTGGAGATTTGGACATGGAGGCCTTTATCTGTGCACCTTTATGAGTCAGGTTTCTGTTCCTTACTGCAAAAACATCTTAACCAACAAATATTTCTATGCTATTTAAAAACTGGACGTGGAGAGCCTGGAGATGGTTCAATCACTAAAGTGTTTGCCACAGGAGTATGAAAGCCTGAGTCCGGATCCACAGGCCTCCAACCCTGCCAAAAAACAAAACAATGCCAGGGAGGCAGAGATAAGAGGATCCTTGGACTGGCTGCTGGTGAGTCCTTGCCCAGCCAAATCCAGGTCCAGGAGCTCCAGGTTAGTGAGAGAGGAACCCAGCCTCAAAAAAAAAAAAAAGAAAGAAAGAAAGAAAGAAAAAGGAAAGAAGGAAGGAAGGAAAGAGGGAGGGAGGGAGGAAGGGAGGGAAGGAGGAAGGGAGGGAAGGAGGAAGGGAGGGAAGGAGGAAGGGAGGAAGAGAAGAGAGGAAGAAAGAAAGAAAGAAAAGAACCCCCCGACCTACACACTAAAATGAACAAATGCTCCTGCACCCATACACACATAAATCATATTGGAAGTAGGCTGAAGTGGCATATGCCTTTAATCTCAGCACTCAAAAGGCAGAAGCAGATGGATCTCCGTGAGTCCAGGACAGCCTAATCTAATCTACATAGAGAGTTCCAGGCTAGCCAGAGCTACATAGGTAGACAGGCCCCTGGCCCCCTCCAAACAAGAAAAAAAAAAAAAAAAAAAAAAAGCAAGCAGAACCAAGCTGGGTGTGGTGGTTCAACCTGTAACTCCACCAGGAGCCTAAAGTAGGAAGATCCCCAGGAGCTCTAGGCCAGCCTGGGGAACAGAGTGAGTTCCAGGTCAGCCTGGGCTAGAGTGAGACCTGCCTCAAGAAAGCAAAACAGGGACTAGAGCAACGGCTCGGCAGTGATGAACACTGGCTGCTCTTGCAGAAGACCTGGGTGTGATTTCCAGCACACAAATGTGGCTCAGAACCCTCTGTAATTCCAGTTCTATCAGGCACACACATAAAGCACATGCATGGAGGCAAAATTTGCATACACAAAATAAAAATAGTTAAAAAATTAAAAATTCAAAAATTATATTTGGAATTCAAATTAATAAAGTATCTCTTCCAGCCAGGTACTTAAGCCATACTTTCAAGATACTGTCACTTTCCCTCCATGTTTTTCCTTTATGAAAACTGATGGCCAATATTTAGTGGGCCAATGTGGGTACTGTGGTGTTAATGTTTGCTGGGAGAGAGGCTGACCTTGGCTCTAGCTCCCATTCTCTACAGAGCTAAGACATATCCTCCCCAGAGCCCAGTACCTGAAGAAACCTGTCTTCAGGCCGTAGTTCCGCAGGATGCATTCAGTGAAGGCACAGGTGGAGCCCTGGGAAGCATTGGGTGGGGTGAAATGATGGTTAATACTGATTGTCAACTTGGCAGCACTCAGAATCACCGGGGAGAGGAACTTCTTGGAAGGTCTGGGAAGGAGTTTCTAGGAAGGGCTGACGGAGGCAAGCTCAATATCAGCATCCAGCCCTTCCTGACTGAGGATGCAATGCCATCTCCTGCCATGATGGACTACCTCCCCCACAACTGATAGCCAGATAAACTCTTCTCCTACGTGCTGGATAGTTTTTGGTAACCCAATTGAGACAATGCCTCCATAAGATCAGGCTGTGTCAAGCCTGTAAGCATTTTCTTAATTAGTGAGTAATGGGGGAGGGCCCAGCATCCTGGCAACCATAGTCCCAGTTCACTGGGGGTCCTTAAGGACAGCAGTACCCAGCCCACCAATGGCAAAGCCAGGGCAACAGGCCTGTTACACCAGCCCATTGTGGGCCGGTGGTCTTGGGTTCTATAAGAAAGGAGGCTATGCTAGCCAGGGGGCGCAAGCCGGTAAGCAGCACTCCTCCATGGCCTCTGCATCAGCTCCTGCCTCCAGGTTCCCGCCTTGCTTGAGTTCCTGTCCTCACTGTTTTTGATAATGAATTGTTATATGGAACTACGAGTGAAATAAATTCTTTACTCCCCAAGTTGCTTGTGGTCATGGTGATGACAAGGCAATAGTAACCCTAACAAGACACCCTAGGTTGCTATTTTGTAGCAGCATGTAGAAAAACATTGCTAAAGGTGGGCTGGGTTACATGGGCTCCTCCTGGGTTACCCTTCTTACCTTTCCTTTGGTCCCAGTGACATGGATAATGTTTAGCTGGTTCAAGTCCTCCACCTACAACAGACAGATCCTCACCTCAGCCACAGGGCGCCCGGGCAGATAGAGGAGATGTGTTTCACAGGCTCTGCCACCTTACCTGCAGCCCACTCCGTGCCAGGTACATCTCCATGGCCTCCAGCTGCGCCTGAGGGTCACTCCGCTGACGCTTTACCTGCTCCAGGTAGCTGGCATTGGTCTGCAGCGTGTTGAGCATGCGCACAGCATCCTGGCAACCACAGTCCCAGTTCACTGAGGGTCCTTAGGACAGCGATACCCAGCCCACCAGTGTTACCAGGGCAACAGGCCTGTTACACGAGCCATATTACTTTGCTGTACAGTTACTTGGTGGGGAGAGAGCGCTGGCATGTTTCCAGTTCTGGCAGGCTAGCCCCACCTAGGGAGTGCCAGATAAAGCTGGCAAGATGAACAGATCTTCATTCCCTGGGCTGCCTTCCCAAGCCTCTATGTCCTCAGCCTTTACCCTCACCTTTCACCCTCAGGAACTTTGTCTTTATTCTCTCGGCCACTGTAACTAGGCACCCGCCAGGCTGGGGCCAGGACCTCAGACATCTAGAGATTCGAAATTTTGGAATTGAGACCCTGGAGTTCTGCTATTTAACCCCAAGACAAGGCGATGAAAGCAATTCGATCTGGAAGAAGAGATACAGAAGGAGCGGAAACGTTCCTGAGCCATCCAGCCAGAATCCACAGGTGGGTATACAGCCTCAGGAAATGTCTTCAGGGGGTGGGAGCGGGAACAGAAAAGTAAACGGAGAGGACCAAACGAGAGGTATTTGAGGATTTAAATCCAGTCATGAGTGTGTTTCAATTGTGTCTCCATTCTAAGAAATCTGAACTTCGGCAGTTCCCCCCAGGCATTGGACCGGTGGCCTGGCCTCTTATCCTCAAGGGTTGTCTGGAAGCCTCAAAGCCTTCAAGCCGGTGCCACCTGCCTGGCTAGCATCAAGTTCTGGTCTTTGACAACTGACCCCTGGCACCGCAATCTACAGACAGTAGATCTGTTTTCCAGATTCCTGGTCTCCTTATTGCCTCTTTTCCTGCTCGCCCGCCAGTCAATTCTCAACACTTGGATTCCCAGTCTTGGCGTCCTGGAGACCCCAGCCCCAGATCCTCCCGGACATTTCCACTCTGGACTCCAGAACTACTCCCTTCCCCCTCCTCTTGCATTGCTAGTGCAGACTCTGAGGTCATCTAAAACTCAGTTCGGACTCTGGACGTTCTGGTGTTAGCACCAGCGCCCCCTCCGCAATGCTCGACACACACCCTCAGAATTCCCAGATCGGGCCATCTGAGCCCAGCTTCCCGGTCCTTGTCACCTCCCCCGGATTTCCGAGATGTCCCGCCTCCCGAGCCCCGCCGCTTCAGGCTCGGGTGCCCCCAGCTGCTGGCGGAGAGCGGAGCGCGGTCCAGCCCACGTGTCAGTGCGCGACCCTCCGCCCGCCCGCCGATCGGAAACCTGATACTCCATTCTCGGCTCCTGCGGCGCGGGCCACGCGCTCAGCCACCGCCGCGCCGCGCCCTCCGTCGTTGCACCACGCGCAGAGACAGCTGCCAGGGACAGAGCCGAGCGCAGGTGGCTCCGCGCCCACGACATAGTCCTGACGCCACCGCTAGCTAGGCCAGAGCCGGAGCCGCCCCGCCCCGCCCCGCCCTGACGCGCCTCTGAGATCCACCAATCAGAGTCTCCGAAGCCTCCCGGAACCAATGAGAATCGGCGGCTTATTGCGGCCATCTTTGTGAGGGGCAGAGAGCGGCACCGTGCGGGGCTTTCGCCATGCTTCTAAGGGGCGCCCTGCCCGGGAGGGCGGGGAGTGTGGGGGGGGGGTGGTTGCTGTACGTGGGAGGGGTCCTCTGTCTTAAAGGGACTGTGCACTCTTTTCGCAGTCATCCTCCAAAGTCTGTGCCCCAGGTCTTAAGGACTTTGCCGCACATCCCAAAATAGCCACTCCGAGCCAGCAGCACTCAGCCTGCTCCATGCCAGACTAGCGCTAAACTAGATAGAATTACAGAGCTGGCAGACGCCTGTGGTCTTCAGTTCCCAGCACCGAAATGTCCCGGCTCAGGCAGAGAGTTGAGGATGCGGCCTTTTTGGTCAGGGATCTGATTCCTCTCCCAAGGTCCCTAACTCACTCTGAGAAACCTGGGAAGACTTCCGGGAAGAATGACGCCCTTTGCCGAGATCTGCGGAGTGCAGGGGGATTTCCAGGCTAAGAAGGGGACCATGGGAAAGACTTTCATTGAGGACCGAGTTGTTCCCGGGATGCTTCGAACGGAAGGGTCTTGGAGCAACGTATAAAAAAATGTGTTAGGGCTGGAGAAATGACTCAGTGCTTAAGAGCATTGACTGCTCTTCCAGAGTCAAGGTCCCAGGACCCACTCTACGGCTCACAATTGTAAACTCCAAGCTGGGGCTCTGACGCCCACTCTGCCCTCCAAAAAACACCAGACACGCAGGCATATACACAGTAGGGCACAGACAATGCAAACAGGCAAAAATATAAAGATAAATATTGTTGGAGTAAATTTGGCTGGCTAAAATGGCTTTAGGGGGAGGAGTATGATTTGATTAGCACCTAGGAAACTCCCTCACAGTAGAGAGTGGATTCAAGGGCAATTTTGGGTGAGGAGGTCCCTCCATTTGTGGAAGGCACTGGACAGAAAGTGGCCCTTTGAACAGCAATAGGTTCTCATATCTCCCGATTTTCTACATGGGGCTTAAATATTTAGCAGAGGTGCTCAATCCCAATAAAAACCTTGCCATGCAGCTGCTGGGGTGCACTCCTCTGGTTCACTGTGTTGGTGATGGTGGAGAGACTGAGCTTAAGCCCAAATAAAGCTCTTTGCGCTTGCATATGTGGTCCAGCTCCTGGTGGTCTTTGGGGACCTTACAATCTGGGCGTAACAAAATAAGCAACAGATATTTGGAGAGGAGTCTGGACTTCTCTCTGAAAGTGCTGCTGGACTCAAACTCACAAAAAGCCGCTTGCATTGGCCTCCCAGGTGCTGGAATCAAAGTGTCCAAGCGTATATTTCAGTGACCAACTTCACTCATTCTTGGGCCATTCTTTTCCCACTTTTCCACTCTCTCTAACCCCCCTCCCACCATGGGGTGTCTTCTGTAACACAAGTGGACTTGGACATAGCGGAGCCAGACTAGTATCAAATTCTCTATGCAGCAAAAGATGACTTTAAACTCTTGATCCTCCTGCGTCCCGTTTCTAAGTGCTGAGATTACAGTACTTGGAGGCAGATCTGTAGCGACACACCTGGCTTTACACCCTCCTGGGATCTAATCCAGAGCCCCTCGCATGCTCAGCAAGCAATCTGTCACTGAACTATAGTCCTAGGATTTATTTTGTTGTTTTGAGAGAAGGTCTCATGTAACACAGGTGTACCTCAAACTCACTGAGTAGCCCAGGATGCTTTTGAACTCTTTAATCCTTCTGCCTCCACCACCCAGGTGCTGGAATTACAGAAATTTGTTGCTTTGCTTGGCTTTGTCCCAGTGGGTATGTCAGTAAACAGCTTCACTCATTCGCGGCCCACTTTTTTTTTTTTCTTCTCAGTCTCTATCTTTTCTGTGGGGAGTTTCAGTCTGTAACCCAGAAGGGCATGAACTCAAGATCTCTCCTATACCCACTGACTGGTCTTACAGTCTTTGTGACACAATTTTTTGTCCCTCTTCTCTCTGCCCATCACAAAAGTGTGTTGTGCCCCTAGAAGGGTGATTAAGAGGCAAAGCTCCAGCCTAGCAGTGGAGGCCCTGTGGCTCAGGCCTTTAAACCCAGCACTCAGGAGGCAGAGGCAGGAAGATCTCTGAGTTCATAGGCCAGCCTGATCTATAGAAAGCAAACGAGGCAGAGCTTCCTAGTACATGGAAAGCCACCGAGTTTGGTCCCTTAGCAACTCAAACAACGATACTAAAGTAAAAGCAGTTGTGTACCTGGTTCCGTAATCTAGACAGTAATTTTTTTTAACTCTATCAGATCTGTAAGAAGGTACTGGAGGTGCATGGTATCCCAGGGGAGGACATGTTTCTGTAGATTCTGTGGAGTGGGGAAGAAAGCACCGCTTGCCTCCATTCCTGGCTTAGCCAATTTTCTTTCCCTCTTTCATTTTTTTTTCTTACTTGGTCTGTCTTGTTGTTGTTTGTTTATTTGTTTGTGACAAAGCAGTGGCCTGGAACTCTCTATGTAGACCCGGCTTGCCTCTAACTCTCAGCAATTTTCCTGCCTTAGCTCCCCAGGTGCTAAAAATGGATCTAAGTTTCAAGGAATACAGTTAGTTGTATGCTACTATACTCAACTTAATTTCCTTTACCTTTTAATGTATTTTTTTAATTTTATGTAGGTATCTTGCCTGTATTTATGTCTGTACAGCACCTTTGTATGAAAAACCCCAGCCTCACACTAAGTTAAACATAGCTAATGCCATTTTGTGAGACACCACTGTTTTGTAAAACTCTGAAGGCCAGATGAGAAACTGGAAAATTACTGAAAAATCCTAGCTGTGTCACCCACTTGGGATATTTGTGGTCAGGCCGCCCCAATTGAGCTAAAAACAACTTGTTATGACCACCCTCATGAGATATCTGTCAGAGACTGCTCCAACTGAGATAGGAAAAGACAAAATAACAGGTGGCGGGCCACGTCAGGGGGTCATCATAACCCCCTTGACCACCCAGCTCCTGGAATCTTGGTGCCCCTGCCAAACTTTGACGCAAATCGTGGTCTCATGAAAATGTACCAATCAGCCCCCTGTAACCATGCCCTCTCGCTTCTGTATCAGTGCTTCTGCTCTAAAACCCTATAAAAACCCCAGCTTCCTACCTGGGGGGCGCGGAAGTCTCCCGAAAGACTTATCGCCCCGGGTACCTGTGTATCAAAATAAAGCCTCTTGCTGTTTGCATCCGAACGCCTGGGCTCGTTGATCTTTGGGAGGGGGTCTCTCTGACGGAAGATACCCTCCGGGGATCTTTCATGTATAGTGCCAGCAGAGGGCAAAAAGTGGGGTGCAGAGCTCCTGGGACTGGAATTACAGGCGGTTGTGAGTCACCATGGGGGTACTGGAAATTGAACCCCAGTTCTCTGGAAAAGCAGCCGCCGCTGAGCTGTCTCTCCAGCCCTGGTTCCCTTTGTCTCTGTCATGATCAGAGTCATAGAGGGGCTGGGAATTTGTCAGCAGTAGAGCGCTTGACTGAGGCTCTGAGTCCTTGCACTGTAGACATCATCTCTGACAGGAAACAAATGCAGGCACAGAGGAGACCAAAGTACTGGAGATTCTGCAGCTCCAAACTAGTATTATTCCAATTGTAACAGGGATTTTAAGCGGTGCCTGGGCCTTGGGCGTGTCACCGCTGCCTCGGACCTGTGTACACCCTGCTGTCCCACAAGGACACTTTTCCTGACTTTCCACTTGTTTATTATTTTGAGGTAGGGTCTCAGATATCCCACGCTGGCCTCTAAGTCACCATGCTGGGTTTACAGGCCTGCATCATTATCATATCCAGCCCAAGGCTTTATGCATACTAGGCAAGCACACTCCCAACTGAGCTATACCCCCAGCCTTCAGGCTCATATTCACAGACAACAATCAACCCCATATATGTGACTCTATACCATACTATTTCCATATACCCTTTCCTCCCTGGTGCTAGGGTTGGCACACGCACACACACGCACACACACGCACACACAGGCACACACACACACACACACACACACACACACACACACACTTGCATGCCACAGCATGTCTGTAGAGGTCAGAGAACAACTTGCAGGAGTTGGTTCTCTCCTTCTACCATGTCAGAACCTGGGGATCAAACTCAGGTTGTCAGGCTTGGTGGCAAGTGCCTCTAAACCACCGAGCCACCCTGCTAGCCCATCCACAAGCCTTTCTATCCAGTTCTTACTCTGGACTGTGTCGGTGTGTAGATGTTGCTGTGGGTGATGTGCTTTTCTGAGCTGTGCAGTGCTCCACGTGTGGAAAGACTGTTGTACGCTTGGCTAGTTCCTGTTGGCTGGTGTTTAGGCTGTCCCCCGGCACATTGCTGTCGCATGCCATGGTGCAATGACATCATTTACCTTCCTTATTTCTTCCACATGGGAGAGAAACTGAAGACTTAGAAGTGCAATGACTAAGTCAGGGCTGATTTGCAGTACACATGCTCATACCCAGTGCCTTGTTTGCCCGACAGGGGAGGTGGAACCAGTGTCCTCACTTCAGTGGCATCCTCAGGCCCTCAGAGGACAATGCTGGCACTCGCCCCTATGCCTGGCATCAGCCATCTCATAGCTGTTAGGTGAATTGGAGATTGCCCTCATTTTATAGGAGGAGAGATTGAGGCTCGGCGAGATTAATGAACTCGCCCAGTCAACTCAGATTTGCTGACTAACATCTACTCTTGCTCCCCACACCATCTGTCTACCTGTCTGCTCCCTGCCATTCTCTCTCTGCATTTTCTGGGCTTCTGTGTGACTCTAGGGAAGCTGCTCCTGTCTCTAATTGGTTTCCTCCACAGCAAACTGAGGTCTGAGTGAAGAAGTTCAGCTGTCCCTTCCTCACCTGGGTCTCTACACTGGGCTGCTACAGAGAACAAGGATCTTCAAACTCATCAGTAGGTTTGTGCATAAGCCTGGTGTTCAGAAGTGGGGTGCAAGCCGGGCAGTGGTGGCATACACCTTTAATCCCAGCACTCCTTTGAGTTCAAGGCCAACTTGGTCTACAGAGTGAGTTCCAGGACAGCCAGGGTTACACAGAAAAACCTTGTCTCGGAAGAAAAAGAAACAAACAAACAAACCTAAACACGGGGACATCTCTGTACCCCTGGAACAGACAAGGATCCTACATGTTCCAGTGTCTATACTAGTGACCCACAGAGATTCCCCTCTCCTTGGCAGGGCCCTTCTCTGATGTTCAGAGCCTTATTTTGCCTGTGGCCACAAAGGTGGCATTTTCAAACATGTATATAATATGTTTTGATCATACTCATCCCCATTCTCCTCTCCTGTTCTCCAGCTTCCCATTCTCCCCTGCTCTCCACACCTGACCCCCCTATACTCCCACGTCTTTAATTTTTATAACTATTACTTCATTCTCTGTGTATGGCTGTTTGGGCTGCATGTATGCCTGCGCACTATATGTGTGCCCGGTGTCCCAGGAAGTCAGGTGAGAGCACTAGCTTCCCTCAACTGCACACACAGATGATTGTAGCCTGCCATGCAGGTGCTGGGAACTGAACCCAGGATCTCTGGAAGAGCAGCCAGTGCTTTTAACCAGTGGGCCATCTCTCCAGCCCTTATCTATCTATCTATCTATCTATCTATCTATCTATCTATCTATCTATCTATCCTGGCGTCCCAGTGAGTTTAACTAGGGTTACCTACTGAACTTAGTCAAGGCACAGGTCAACTTAGTCAAAGCACAGGCAGATTACCAATGGCTGCACTGCTGAAAATACTGCCTCCCCTTTTCCAGCAATGATTAACTGAAAAATAAGCTTCCTTGGCCCTGCAATCGTGGCTTCTAGAATGACTGGACAAAACAATTGGCCTATGCTCAGAACCACACATGCTTCCGTCTCATGGAGCAGGTGACGTGGATAAATACGCCACCTGCCCTCCTGAAGCCCTTTCTTTCCTGGGCTTCCTGCCAACAGCTCTCCTTCCTGTCCTAAAGCATACACTCTGCTGGCCTCACTCTCTCTGCTCTTCATCATCACAGGCCTCTCTGCCACACTGGTATCCTGTGTCGCAGGACTGTGGTAACTTCACTGTGCCACAGACATGACTGCCCAGCAGCCTTCTGGCCTCTCACCCACAATGTCCACAGTATCTTAAAATGGCCATACCTGTGACCACTGCTCTCTGGAATCGTCAGAGTTTCCTCAGACCAGCCCCGGCCAACCCAGCATCTATACATCTGTGGAACCACTCAGAGCCATGGTCAGGTCTCACCCTGGGTCCCTATGCCAAGCCCCACCCATCTCCAGGCTTTCCACTCCTGGACAGGCTCCAGAGTCCATCCCTTCTTTCCAGGGTCTACCTGACAGCCCTCTCCCTGCCTGTCCTCTGAAAGTTCTCCTTTTTAGTGCAGTTCAGTCCTATGGGAACTCCAAACTCTGCATGCCCCGACTTGGACTCACCCAGGCCCCTTTAGCTGGTGTTCATACTTAGTGATCACTCAGCACCAGCACTTTAGTCCTGTTAGTAGCGCTCTGGTCATTCTCACTACATAGCAAATTAAGGTACAAGAGGTTACTCAACCAGGCCACGGCCACACAGAAAGTCAATGTGGGGTCTTTGTACTGGTCTGTCCCTCTGCCCTGGAACGTTCAAATGTTTTCATGACTGACTTGTGTCAGAATGTACTTGGCACACTCATTCCTTTTGCCTGTCAACCTTTGTACCTTTGAGATTTTGCAGCATGTGGTTGTATTACCATTTCAAAAGAAGTACTTTTCTGGGCCTGCAGAGTGGGTAGAGGTGCTTGGGGTCAAGACTGACCCCACAGCACTCAGGAGGCAGAGGCAGATGGATCTCTGTGAGTTCAAAGCCAGCCTGGTCTACATAGTGAATCCCAGGACAGACAGGGTTACATAGTGAGACCCTGTCTCAAATATATATATAAATTAAATAAAGTGTTACTGTCAGCTGTGGTGGTTCAGTACTTGGGAGGTGGATGTGGGAGCATCAGTTCAAGGTTTTTGGTTTTTTTGAAAGTAGATGCAACTAAACATCATACAAAGTAAACTAAGCTAGACCCAGAAAGAGTCATACTGCACGTTCTGTCTTCTATGTGGAATGTGAGTCACAAAAATCAGATCACAAGAGGAGAGGACAAGGTCTCCCAGGACAAGGGAAATAAGGCCAGGGCTGGGGGTCAGCTCAGTGGTTGAAGTCCGATGCACAGGGAGGACCTCCGACCTCCAGCACCCGTGTAAAACACTGGCGTTGTGGAACACAGCCTGAGATCCTTGGCTGGGAGGCAAAGACAGAAGAACCCCGGAGCTTGGTTGAGAGGCAGCCTTGAAAAACTGAGTTCCAGGTTCAGCGAGAGACAGGAGACCTTGTCTCAAATTAGATGGAGAGCCATTGAAGGAACAAGAACTCCGGCCTCCCCACACATATGCACACAAGATTGAATACACATACGTATGTCACACGCAGGTTCGAAAGTGTATACACACAGATACACACACGTTTGCACACATAGAAAGCAAAGGAGGCAGAAGCAGGCAGATCTCTGAGTTTGAGGACAGCCTGGTCGATAGAGCAAGTTCCAGGATGGCCAGGACTACACAGAGAAATCCTCGCCTGAAAAAAATAAAAATAAAAAAGCAAAGAAGGGATAGAAGGAAGAAAGCAGCAACATCCCTGGGCCCTTGGCCAGCACTCTTTAATCCACATTGTTCTGCCTTTTCTTTTGAGACAAGGTCACCTTATGTAGCCCAGGGTGCAGCCTCTTGACTGATGAGACCAAAGTCATGTTGCCAGCAGGCTAGGTATTTATATTTGTGCGTACATGTGCGTGCGACACATGTTGGAGGTGCAACCATATTCATGCTGTGTCATTGGAGGCCAGAAGAAGGCATCACAAGCCTGGAACATGAGTCACAGGAGATTTTTTGAGCTGCCTAATGTGAGTGCAGAAAACGGAACCTAGGACCTCTGCAAGAGCAGTAAGCACATTGACTGAAGCCATTTTCCAGCCTCCAGCTCTCTCTCTCTCTCTCTCTCTCTTTTTGTTTGTTTGTTTGTTTTCTGAGACAGGGTTTCCCTGTGTAACCCTGGCTGTCCTGTCCTGGAATCTGCTCTGTAGACCAGGCTGGTCTCAAACTCCCAGAGATCTGCTTGCCTCTGCCTCCCGAGTGCTAGGATTAAAGGTGTGCACCACCACTCCCTGGCTCTAGTTTTTATCTGTAAATTGAGTTTCCCTAAATAATAGCAAAGTGCTTTCATGTTTTACCAGAGCATGTAGCCTGGATGTCCCTACCTCCCTGTCCTGAGCACCGGGGTTGCAGGCATACACCATACCTGCTTTATAGCGCAGGGTAGGCAAGCAACAATTGAGCTAGAGACACCTCCAGGCCCAAGAGCTAGTTCTTTATAGGCGTGGCACTGCACTGGCATCAGTCCCCATGGCCTGTCTCATTTAACCCTTGAGCTGGCTTCTGAGGAAGGGTATGTCTGAGTCCCATTTCCAGGGAAGACAGCAGGGCCTAAAGCAAGCGGGCTTTAGTGACTTACAGGCTGTTATACCATGCCCTGCCTGACTCCTGCCCCACCTGCTCCACCTGCAGTCACCTGGTCAGCGGGGATCTGGCCTTGAGCTGGGCGTCTCACCTGCCCCTGTAAAACACAGGTGGCACTAGTCTGCTCCTGAGACCCTGGGACTTCAGTTCCCCTAGCTAGCGAGACGAGGGGCAGGGTTTCTGAGGAGGTCCCAGTAGAGTGGGAGCTATGTCACAGGAGGGTTTTTACATCACCAGCTCAGGAGACCATTCCTGGTAACTTCCTTTCCCCAGGGCCTGCAGAGAATTACTATTTACCCACAAGAAGGCAAGACAAGGGTTTTCTTACCTGAAAGGAGGAAGTTTTAGCTCTGCAAGCACTGCCTGCTGGACCCTTCCACTCCATGGCCACTTCCCAAAAGAACTTCTCAGCCACACGCCAGATCATAGGCAGGCCCCTGGCACTTCTCATCACTTCGTTCCCAGCTCCCTTAATGGGTAGGGCACAAATGTCTCCAAAGTAGAGAAGCCTTTGGCCAAGGCAGCTCTGCCCAGCTGTGGTGGGACTGAGCTCTGCTGGGAAGCGCCACTCCCTCCCACTGCCTCCCGTACCCTCTCCACGAGGGGAGGTTTTACCTGATAGGTTTCCACCGCCATCCTGGGCACAGCCCAGTGACTTTACTGGTCAGTCTTAGCTGATGTCCCCACTACAGGGCTAGCTGGACTACCCTTGTGAGTTAAATAACAACTGGATAGAGGTTAAAGGTGAGCACCAGAAGGGGGTAGGGTGGAAGGAGGCAGGGATATCTGGGGTTGGCTTTCCTGCCCAGGTGAGACTGGCTCTACCTGGCCTCTTGTAGCCCTTCTTGTACAGTCCACCTCCCCTTAGAGCTGGAGCCATTTGGTCCTGTCCTACCTGGCAGGGATGACAAGGAAACCCTGGTGCAGCATGGGAATGAAGCGCCCTTGACCTAGTTCAAGTTTACTGGAGAAGAGGCCTTGTTTTACCAGATCAATTGCTCAAAAAGAAAAAGTCAGGATATAGGACAGTCTATAGACTGCAGGTGACATCAAGAAAATGACTCCAGGCCTTTCCTAGTGTTCCTTCTCTTTTTTGGTTTTTCAAGACAGGGTTTTCTCTGTGTAGTTCTGGCTGTCTTGGACTCCCTTTGTAGACCAGAACTCACAGAGATCTGCCTGTCTGCCTGCCTCTGCCTCCCCAAGTGTTGGGATTACAGGCATGCGCCATTGCACCCAGCTTTTTCCTAGTTTTTTGACTCCCTAGGGGATCGGAGCTGGATACTAAAGCAGACCTAGCTCCTTCCTAGCGTAAGGAAGGGGGAAGCTTGGAGTCAGCTGCACCAGGGATTTTTTTTTTTTTTTAAAGATTGATTGATTGATTGATTGATTGATTGATTGATTTATTCAGTAATCTGCCTGCATGTGTGCCTGCAGGCCAGATGGCGGCACCAGATCACATTTTGGATGGTTGTGAGCCACCAAGTGGTTACTGGGAATTGAACTCAGAACCTTTGGAACAACAGCCAGTGTGCTTAACGTCTGAGCCATCTCTCCAGCCCCTAGCTCAGGGATTTTTACAGAAACTTTAATTTCCTATGTACATGCAGTGTTCACATGTATCACAGATCTCATGTGAAGGTCAAGAGGGCAACCTGCCGAAACCCTTCTCTTCTTCCACCATGCGTATCGCAGAAATTAAACTCAGGTCATCAGGCCTGGTAAGTTATTTCAGCAGCCCAGCTCCAGAGTTTCAGGCCTGCTTTCTGGTTGATCACATGGATAAAGAGTAAACGAAGAAACACAGAGGCACGGAAGGACAGAGCCACCCTCTTGCACCAAGCTCAGGAGGCTCTGTGGCCCTGGCCTCTGTGCCTGCTCCAGCCTCAGCAGCCTGAGGTCTTTGCTTCCACAGCAACCCTGACAACCTCGGCTACGCTGTACTTTCCTCTCCTCAGTCTACACTTTGTGTTTGCAGTGAAATGTGTCTGTTCACATTCATGCTTCTGTGTATAATGTTCACATGTGAGTGCATGCTGATTCAGCCTGACACAGAAGTCCTCCCACCTTCACCAACTTAGGGCCTGGTAGGAACCACTGTGCTGTTTATATTACACGTGAGTTGTAAGAAACTTCGGGAAGAATTGAATCCGAGCCCTGGGATTGGGATATGGCTCAATGGTAGAGCATTTGCCCAGCCCTAGGTCAATTTCTAATCACAGGGTTGAGTCCCTTTAATACTTCACTATTCTGAAATGGGATTCTATTAGTCTGCCTTCATGTTACTGAATACTTGAAAACTGTTAGTAGCCACAAAAACTTTAATTTCTAGTTATACTGGATTGAATGATGTCCCCTCCAATCAAGCTCTAGGAATGTGGCTACACAGAAAGAGGGTCTCTACGGACACAACTGCTCAAGAGAGGGTTGGTTATACTAGGTCCTAAACCCAGCAACAGACATCCTCAGACATACACAAATAAACGAAGATGCTGAGGGATGTTTCCAGAACCACAATTGCCGTGCCCACCTGTAACCCCAGCTCCCAAATGGTGGAAGCAGGAAGACAACCTAGGCTATATGAGACCTTGTCTCAAAAAAAAGAACTGATAGATGGCTGAGTGGTTATGAGCTCTAGCTGCTCTTCCAAAGGACCTAAGTTCAATTCGCAGCATGTACATGGCAGCTCACAACCACCTTTAACTCCAGGGGAATGAATCCTTCTGGCCTCCCTGGTACCCAGAAAAATACAGGCCGGTTGTGGTGGTGCATGCCCCTAATCCCAGCACTTGGGAAGGCAGAGGCAGGCAAATTTTATGAGTTAGATGCCAGCCTGGTCTACAAAGCAGCCAAGGACTGGACAGCCAAGGCTGTACAGAGAAACCTTGCCTCAAACCCCACCCCTCCCAAAATCAAACAAACAAAAAACTCACAGGCCATGTTATATTAGCTACCAGTCTGGAGAGACCTGAGTGACTGTCCCAGAGAACCTCCAGCAGGGAACAATTCTGCCAACCTACCCTGAATTCTGGATACCCAGCTCCCAGAGCAGATAGGGGAACATCATCCTTTCAGCTGGGTTTTTTTTTGGTTTTTTTTTTTTAATTGTTGTTGTTTTAAAATAACCTCTGAGCCATCTCTCCGGCCCTCAGCTAGCTTTTATGATGTGACCAAACTCCCACAAAACCCTTGGGGAACTTGCCACCAAATAGGTTGGTCCTCTCAGGGTCCCATTTCCATACTGTTCTTCCCTCCTGCCCTCACCATCACCCTGACCCATGTTACTTGGGCCATCTTCTGCCCTGACCCTAACCATTCTGGACACTCCCGTCACTCCAGTGATTTAAAAGTCGGCAGTGACCCCCTTATGAGTAAAGCCTGAGGAATTATGAGCCAAAGCAGCCTGGGCCCAACAGCTCACCACTGCTGCAGCTTGCAACAGCCACTTCCAAACACCAAACACAGGTCAATGGGGCACTGTGGATCTGCCCTCCAGGGTTGTGACAGGTGCAGTGGATGGTACCCAGGAGGGGAGCGTAAAAACCAACCACCTAGAGTTATTAGGTGGTGAACAATCAAGACTAACAGCACCCTGGCCGAGCAAATCCTAACTGAGCTCAGGGAGGGTCTAATGCAGAAAATACAGCCATTTACTGGAAAAAAATCAACTTTTAATTTAACCCATCAAACTGCATCCAGGAATGTTTCTGAACTGAACAAAACAATAAAATTCTCCCTAAAGAAACCAAGAGTTCGCATCAACCCCATGTTCCTGAGGTCTAGGCTAAAAAGTAGCCCATTTCTGAGGTGCCTCTGCTCCTCAAAATTTCTCATCTCGAGATAGTGAGGGAAATGTGCCCTCCTCTCATCACTCAAGTTCTTAGGAAGTCACAGTGGGCAGGCCTTTCCCACTTCTTGTCCAAGCTGAGACCCCCCGAGAGAGAGATAGGTGGCTGGCACCCCCCAGGGCCTTCAGCCAATGCTCCACTCCAGTCTCCTCAGGCAGCTATTCCCAGCGCCCAGGGTGGGGAGTAAACGTTTATGTACTGGAGGAGAAAAATCTCAAACATCCCATCATGTCACGTGTTCCATGCAAGTCACACAGCGGAGGAAGCAATCCAAGCAATCCACCGCCAACCTAAGGGCCCAAAGATGAGCACCCGCCTCAGAAGACACGCTCAAATTCCGTCTGGTTGGTAGTAGCTGGATTACGGCTCTGGTTGGTGGACTGCTGGGTGATCTGGCTGCCCTTTCGCCGTGGCGGTGCCAGGTACTCAAACATAGACGTCAAGTGAGTGGACAGCATGCCCTTGAGGTCCGAGGGCATGGGGTCTGACCAGAAGAAGTCATGGTTGAGGGCGTCATCACTGTCAATTCGCTGTGCTGGGTCCAGCACCAGCAGCTTGTCGATGAGGTCCAGGGCATAGGGGTCCCGCACATAGGCCTTCAGTCGGTCTTTCACCTTCCGCTTTTGACCCTTGACCAGTTCCAGCTTTTCGAACAGCTCGTACTTGTCCACATTTGGCCACACCTGAGAGAGAGGTGTTTAGGAGAGAATGGAGTTGGTGGAAGAATGCCTATCTAAGACGCCATGGTCTTCTGCCCCCGGACACCCTCCACCCCTAAGAGAATCCAATGCCTTTAAGATGAAAGCAGCAATCACAAGATGTGGCATACTCTCGTGCCCGGAAACTTTATCCAAGTCACCTGGAATAAATGCACCATCCCCCGCTCCGGCACATCCCTACTTCACAGAAAACCCTTTGGACTGCCTCCCAGAGCTCACATGAAGCTTCGTCTCCAGCTGGTGGTGCTACTGGAGGAAGCGTTAGGGAGGTGGAACCCAGATGGGACAAAGTACCCATGAGGCAAGCTGAATAGCATTTCTATGCTGAGGCCTCTGGTGTTGTCACCACTGCTGAGCTAAACACTGGTCCCCGCTCTATGCTCACTGCTATGACCACACCCCTGCTCTCCCATGAACTCTCAGCCATGGCATTTAGCAGCATCTCCGCATCAAAGCAAAGGCTAAATAAACACGGACTGAAGTTTCTGAATAATAGCAAATCTTTGTGCCTTTGTTTTTCTCAGGTACAGCAATGGAACTAAATCAATAGGCCACAAACCAACACGCTTAGGAGTAACAAGCACCCATAAGGCTCTAACAGCAGGCCATGGCCTCCAATCAACCAGCCTCCTCTCCAGAAAGGACTTCACTCTCCACTACTGGCCAGAGGGACCTGGACCTCTGCATCCCCTAGAGCCACATAGTTTAAGTTACGCACCTCTGGAGTGATGGAGCCACAGAGCTGGCTGATGAGGGCAAGCTGGTGCTGCTCTGTGTTGCCCTGCATGATAGGGCTTCGAGTCCACATCTCTGCCATGATGCACCCAGCACCCCACAGATCAATGGGCGGGCCGTAGTCCCGCTCTCCTGAGAAGAAGAGTGTACCAGGAGGGACCCTTAAGCCCAAGGGCTGCCTGAGACTCCACGTCCCAGGACTGACGGCTCAGGAGGGCCCCGGCAATGGGGGCTGTGGCCAGGTAGGTACCCGGCCCCTGACCCCCTCTGCCCGCTCGGGAGTCCTCACCGAGCAACAGCTCCGGAGGCCTGTACCACAGTGTCACCACACGGTTGGTGTAGCGGTTGGGCTGGCTGTTCTTGGCCAGGCTGAACGCACGGGCCAGCCCAAAATCTGCCAGCTTTAGGACCCCATCCCGGGTGATGAGCACATTGGCAGCCTTCATGTCCCTGTGCAGGATCTATAGGAAGGACACAAAAAAGCTCAGCCAGGTTTCATAGGGTCATTTAGTCCCGTCCACACAGCAGTAAGAGCAAAGAACAAGCCCACCCCAGCCCCTCCTCCCCGCCCTGCATTCACCTTGTTCCTGTGGATGTAGTAGAGGCCGTTCAGCAGCATCTGCATCACCCTCTTGATCTCAGACAGCGTGAACTTGACTAAGACGTTGCTCAGCAGCCCAGCAAGGTCATGCTCACAGAAGTCAAACACCAAATAGATACTGCCCTTGCAACGGTTATACGGGGAAGCTGATACAGAACGGGAAGGGGGGAAAAACCAAATCAGAAAACCTAGACCCACCTCATTTTTCCACAGCCAATTCCTAACCCTCCAACCCACAGAAACCACGAATGCCCATGGAAAGCACCAACTCCAATGAAGAAAGACCAAAGGAGCCAGGAGGTGGTGGTACATGCTTTTAATCCCAGCACTCCAGAGGCAAGGACAGGAGGATCTCATTGTGAGGTCCAGCATAGCTAGGGCTACACAGAGAAACCCTGCCTAGGAGCCAAAAGAAAACAACAACAAAAACACAACAAAACAAAACAAACAAACAAAAAACAGAAGAAGCCGGTGATAAGTCTGAGTCACGTCCACCTTAGGGGCCCAGACAAGGTCTTAAGCCTTATTTGCTCCCAAGAGCTAAGCAACATACCTTTGGTTCGGCAAATCTCAATTAGGTTGACCACATTCTCATGTTTTAGGAGCTGTAGAATCTTGATTTCCCTCAAGGCTGTGATAGGGAACTAGGGAGAAGAAAAAGAGGAAGTGGTCAAAACTGAGAGTGAAAAAGGCCAAGGAACTGGCAGGGGTGGGGATGAGGTCTAAATAATAAGGGACAATTTTGAAAGGCAGGTGCCAGTATGGTTCCTGTGATGGTTCCTGTATGGAATGCAATCCCAGTCCTCAGGAGTCAGACAGAGCAGAAATGCCAAGTTCAAGGCCAGCCAGGTTAGTGGAGACCCTGCTTCATAGGGCGGGAAGAGAGAGTTACACACACTGCATACATCTGCAATCAGCCTTTGCAAAGCGTAAAATAAGTGCAATAATACACACATCTCAAGGAACTGCTAGATTGTTCAATTTAGACCAGGCTGGCTTCAACTTGTTGGTGACCCCATCCTTATCCCTCAGCCTCCTGAGTGCCAGAAATATAGTCATAAGCCTCTATGTCGGGCTAGGAATTTATCTTAGATAATCCAAACAGAGATAGTCTGTGGCACTAACAATTGCGGTTTAAGAGCAAGAATTTCCTGGGGCTGGAGTTAGCTGAATGGCTAAGAACACTGGCTATGGCCAGGTGTGGCAGCAGATTCCTTTAATTTTGGCACTCAGGAGGCTGAGGCAGTTGGACCTCTGTGAGTTTGAGAACTGCCTGGACAATAAATTCCAGGGCAGTAAGATAAACAAAATTTACACAGAGACCCTGTTTTAGAAGGAGAAAACACACACACACAACAAAACCCCAAAACACTGGCTGCTCTTCCAGAGGACCCAGGCTCAGTATCAAGCACCTACATGGTGGATCTTTTCAACTCTGGGCCCAAAGGATCCAAAATATCTTTCTGGCCTCCTCAGGGACAAGGCAATGGTGTTGTACACAGACATGCTAGAAAACAAAACACCCAGACCCATAAAGTATGTTTTTTCCTTACTAAGAAAAAGGTTGTCATGAAGCTGCATTGATGCTATGATGTGTAGGACAGCATACTTTCAAAATAGCCGTTTGAGCTAAGGGGCCTTTTATTCCGCCTATGTACAAATTGTTGCTTCAGAAAATACATAATTAAATGCTTAGGTGTTTAGAGATTTAACTACTAGAATCAACGAGCAAAGTATACCTCGCTTGGTCCCCACCAAACTTTGCCACTTGAAACTGAAAAATCTAAGTTAAAAGTCAAATTCCTTGGAAAATCGAAAAATACTGGGAGGAATCTCAGTTCAAATCCCTTGAAGCAGCAGTGTGGAAACCCAATACAGGCCGGAAGGCCTGCTTGGTGGACCGTATACTCACCCCCTCCTTCTCATTCTCCATCAACACTTTCTTCAGAGCCACCTTCTGGCCCGTCTGACGGTGCTTGGCTTTAAACACTTCCCTGCAGGCACAGCAAAAGACCCAAGAGACCCATCAGGCATTTACGCCGGGCCCGCCCCTCCCCCATGAGAAGAGGGGCTGCGGGAGACCAGATAGACGGCGGGGCGCGGCCCCGGCCTCCGAGGCTCCGCTACTCCACACCACGTGTTTTCTGTCTCTCTCCCAGGCTCTGCGCTCTCCTCCTCGGGCCCTGCTCCTCCCCCAGGGGTGTCTCCGAGGGATTCCGCTCACATTCCGAGCGCCTCTCGGCAGCCCTACTCCACCCCCATCCCGGGCCTCAGGCTCCTCCCCGCCAGTCGGCTCGGTTAGCCCGGGACCGTCTGCGGCGCGGCCTCGAGAAACCAGGTAACGAGCAAGGAAAACAGACAACTGTGGACAACCTCGGCCCGGGCACCGGCGACCGGACGTGGACCCTGTAAAGTGCAGGTCCCAGGCTCCCGGCCCCACGCGGCCTAATCTTACCCGAATGTGCCTTGGCCGATCTTGGCAAGTTTCTCGTATTTGGTGACCTCATCGCAAAACGGGCACTCCACTGAGTCGTACTGCTTGGCCATGGCCGCTTCCAGCGCACCGCCGCCGCCCCCAGCCGCAGCTCCCGCCGCTCCCGGTCCCGCCACACTCCAGGCCCCTCCGCGGCCGCGCCACTTCCGCCTCCAAGGCCACTTCCGGCCTCGAGGCGCCGATCCCGCCTCTTCCGGTCTCCGCCCGCCGCCAGGCCCCCTGGGACTTGTAGTTCCCGGGAGGCCAGGGGGAGCCGGAGCTGCAGAGGAGCCTCCGCCGCCGCCACTGCCCCCGCCTCCGCCGCCGCCAGTGCTGTTGGCGGCCACGACCGAGGGCGCAGGGAGCCGTGGCGCCGGGGCTGGGGCTCGCGGCGGTGCGTCCCGCTGCATTGGCTCGGGCCGCGCTGCTGCCGAAGCTGCTGCCGCTCTGGCTCCCGATCCGGGGCCAGCCGCAGTGCCCTGCTCCTCCTCCTCCGACGGCGCCGCCTCCGCCGGGCTGCGCGGGGCGCTGGGTGGGGGGGGTGGGGAAGGCCTGGGGGCGGAGGCTCCCTGGCCAAGCCCGGCCCGGGGCGGCCGGGCAAGGGGGCTAGATGGGAAGAGCAGCCGAGGAGGCGGCCCGAGAGCCCGGGAGGGGGCGCGTTATAAAGGGGGAGGTGCCCGTCCTGGCCTCCCCTCCCCCTCCGCCCGCCCCCTCCCTCTTCCTCCCACCCTCCGCGGCCGCACCTGCCGCCGCCGCCTCCCGCCCGCCCGCTGCCAGCCCAGCGTCCGCCCTAGGCGCGTCACTGCTCACGGCCCCTCCTCTGCCTTTGGAGGTGGGGCCCCGCACTAGACACCTGCCTGCGGCGTCCTGCCGCGTGCCTCAGTTTACCCCCCTAATGCCAGCTGCCACAGAATGCCCCTTCTTCCCGAGCTAGGAGTGTGCTCCCGATTAGGCGAAGGCGGGAGATGCCGAGGGAGCGGCCTGAGGCCCTGGGAAGAGAGAACTGCCCCCGCTGCCACCTCCGTCGTCTCAGCCACCCGCCGTTGACATGGCAACTGACGGCCGCCAGGGGGCGCGGCGACACTGGAGGCGGCGAGCGAGCAACGCTCAGGCCTAAACCCTGGATCTTGTGTTGTTTGTTATGTTAGGAAGGCAAGGATGAGATACTCGATACTTCTCGGAGCTGCGCCAGAGCTGGTTGGTCTGTCCTGGGTCAATCATCGCAAAAATAGTTAACATTGGGCCAGCACTCCTGTGTGCTTTAGAAATGCTGGGCGTGAGCGGGGCCGTGGTGGCGCACCCCGGGAGGCAGGTGGATCTTTGAGTTCGAGGCCAGCCTGGTCTACAGAGCGAGTTCCAGGACATCCAGGACTACACAGAGAAGCCCTATCTCGAAAAAAAAAAAAAAAAAAAAAAAAGCATAAAGAAAAGAAAGAGAAATGCTGGATGTTCCTATTGAATCCTGAACCAAGCCTGTGAATCAAGTTCCCTATCCCATTTTACAGAAGAAATTGCAGCTCAGAAGTCGGGTTCTGCTCATGGTCGCACAGTGACAAGGCTGGCTCTAGTAGCTATGAAGAGGTTTCCCATGCCTCATTTTTACAGTGTGTTTGAGGCCCACTGGCCTTGTGGAGGCTGGGTAACCCGGTGTTCACCCTAAGACCCTTCCTGTGGTACCCTCCCTCACCATCATCTCCCTGTTCCCAGGAACCCCCAGACGCAAGGCAGCAAAGCTGTCTTCTCATTCTGCCCCTTCCCTAGACACCTGCCTGCGGCGTCCTGCCGCGTGCCTCAGTTTGGCTCCCTAATGCCAGCTGCCACAGAATGCTGCTTCTTCCCAAGCTAGGAACATGCTCCCAATTAGGAGCACCCCTTGGGAAGGGTCATCAACACCCCTCCAAAGGATGGTTCTGCTTCTCCCAGCCTAGCTTCTCCATCTGTTCCGCTCCAACCTTTTCTATGTCATTCTGAAGACTGTTACATCTTCCTCTGCAGTCTTGAAATTCTGAGTGTGTTTCCCTCTTGGGCTGTGGTCCTAGAAGCTGCCTGCTGTTTACCAGTTTCCCAAGCCCCTGCTGTGATTCCTTGTAACACCATACTCCCCAGTATGAGCTGCAGGAAGCCTTCCCATTTGCTTCCACCTCTTGTTTGATTGAAACCGTGTTGTGTTATACTGTCCTGGCTGGTCTGGGGCTCACCAAGTCGCCTAGACTGACCCCCTAAACTCTAGGCTCTCCCCTTTTTTAATTTATATAATTTTATTTTATGTGCGTTAGTGTAAAGGTGTCAGATCCCTTGGAATTGGCATTACAGACAGTTGTGAGCTGCCATGAGGGTGCTGGGAATTGAACCCGGGTCCTTTGGAAGAGCAGACAGCGCTCATAACCACTGAACTTCTCTCCAGCCCCTAGGCACTCCTCTTGCTTCAGTCTCCAGGCATCACTGTGCCCAGCAGAGCTTTTTGATTCTACCCCACATTGTCTAGAAGGGCAGACGGTTTTGGTGTCCCAGGACTACCTGCTATGAGAAGGATCCTGCCAGGGAGGTTTTTCAAGACATTCACTAGAGCCAGCCAGGGCTTTAGGAAATCAAGCTGTATGTCAGGGAGTGACCAGGAGCCTGTTGCCTTAATGGATGGATACATTGCTTATCTGAAGCAAGAAGTAGGGAAGGGAAAAAAAATAAGGGGTAAGAAGGAGACAGTAATTGCAGTAATTACAATTATTATAGAAAGAAAGTGACTAAGCCCCACACTTAGCCCTGCATGGCAGCCGGTTCTCTTCTCAGTCATATGCAGGGGCCACTACTCTTACCTCCAGTGTGACACTCAGAGGTGAGATTCTTGGGCCATGGTCACACAGCCAGCCAGTGACCACGCTAGTTTTGAACCAGGTAAGCTTGGTATAAACTCCATATAGTTCCTTATGTTCCTTCCAGTCTGAGTTCCAAGGGAAACCAGGGCAGAACTGCCTTGGTGTTCCTTGGAGATGTGGTAGGTAATTATAGCACGGATGCCAGGTTTTTGGGCTTTGTTTGTTTGTTTGTTTGTTTTATGGGCTTGTGTGGATTTGTAGGCTGTAGCTGCTGCCTGTTTTGCATGAGCCCTCCCTAAGTCACATCCTGTGGGCAGAGGCTTTAGCAGCATTTCCTGAGATGTTGTCACCTCTGCCCTCAAACAGGAGGCCTGACATCTTCCAGTCACTTCCCCTCCAGAGCCCCCAGCCCTCCACGGGGAAGCAATGGTAATCTAGAAGCTTTGGAAGACTGCCCAGTTATGGAGCCACGGTTCCCTGCAACTGGCAAATCCAGGAGGGAACCAGAGAGAAATCAGCCGTTTCGAATCCACTTTGGCTTCTGCTTTGTTGGCTGAAAACATTACCTGCTTCCTGTGGATTGCCAAAACCACCAAGGCTCAGCGTGTGACCCAACCTCACACCACCTACTCATTGGCTGGCTGATGACACCCCAAGAGTCTCTTCTGTGACCATTTAACAGCTAAGGAAGCCAGGGCTGGTTGGCCTAGGACTAAAATCCCAGCTACTAAAGAGATTGAAACAGGAAAGTTTAAAGTTCAGGGTTTGTCTGGGCTAAAGACAAGCAAGTTCAAGGCCAGTTTAGAATCTCGGTGAGAACTTGTCTAAAAAATAAAATAAATAAATCCAAGCCTGGTGGCACACAATCCTAGCACCCAGGAGGCAGAGGCAGATGAATACGAGTTTGAGGCCAGTCTAGTCTACACAGTGAGTTCCAGGTAAGCCATAGCTACAAAGCAAGAACTGTCTTGGGGCAGGAGGAGACAAAAACAAAGACCCTAAAACCTTAGAGTGCTTTTCTAGGCCGGCTTTGAACTCGTAAAGATTCATTTGCCTCTGCCTCCAGAGTGCTGGAGAAGTGAAAGCAGGCTCTTAAGATTTGAGCTGTTAGCTGTGAGGTATAGTCACTAGTTGAGGGATGCCGAACAGAGAACAATTTGTAGTAGCGAGGCCCCCATTCAGTCATGGAAAGCTCCTGCTGCTTTCGCTGCCTCCGCCTGGCTCATTTTTCTATTTGTTTGTTTGGTTTTGGTTTTGGTTTGTTTTTTGAGACAGGGTTTCTCTGTGTAGCCTTGGCTGTCCTGGATTCTCTTTGTAGACGAGGGTAGCCTTGAACTTATGGAGATCTGCCTGCCTCTGCCTCTCCAAGTGCTAGGCTTACAGGTGCTAGCCTGGTGTTGACACACATCATCTCCCTAAGTGTTACTGTAGTCCTCTAAGGAGCCTGCAATGGCTAGATCCAGATGACAGAAGAAGAAGCTGGCTCAGTAGCCTGGCAAGGGCCACACACCCAAAGAACTGTGGAGCTGGGATTAAAATCTAGGTCTCTGCTACACTGCCTTTTGTATTGTTGATTTGGGTGTTTTGTTTTTGTTTTGTTTTGACTTTTTGAGAATGGGTTTCTTTGCGTAGTCCTGGCTGTCCTGGAACTCGCTCAGTAGGTCAGGCTGGCCTCTGCCTCCTGAGTGCTTGGATTAAAGGCATGTGCCACCACAAACCAGATTTCTTTTTTTTTTCTTTTGTTTTTTACACTGCCTTTAATATCAGGCAGTATAAAATGTCATCGTAAATGTCTACAGCACAGCACCCCCCAGCAGGGCCAGTATGGATGGAGAAGACCCATTCCTTTTCCAGGAAGCAGTGTTTTATGGTGGGGGTGAGGGGATGGCATCAGTTCAGTTCTGCCCTGGAGGGACCACAGGAAGGGAAGTGTAGCCTGGCAGTGCAGGTCAAGCCTAGGCAAAGGCTTACCCTGAGGAGGGGAAGCCCTAGGTAGGAGCTCAGGGCGACTGCAGCAACCGAGATGACTGGGTAGGCCTCCAGCGCAGGCTGTGCGGGGACTGCAGGACAGCCACGAGCCAGCAGGTCTCCCTTACCACGCTTCCAACGGCCACTTAAGGCTGCACAAAGGGGGCTCTGAGCACAGCTTCCTCACCACACTGAGCCCCATTCATTCTCCCAGGGACACCAGCAACTATCCTGGCGCCTGGGCCAACAGCAAGTCTGGCCCTGACAAGGCGTCTGTGCCATAGCAACCGACACTCTTAAGATTCAGCTTCCTAGGTCTCACACGGTGTGCCTGCCTGCCCACCATGGTTGGCCTGGCCCTGCCCACTGCACTCCTGGCCCATGCGACCACCCCACAGCCACAGAGCCAGGGCCTGCTGAGGGCTTCTGTGTGTAGACCAGACCCTGACAACTCTGATTCTTTTTTCATAGGTAAGGAAACCAGAGAGGCACAGTACACAGCCGTTGGAAGGCTGGTCGGGCCAGAAAGCCAGCACTGGTCTGGTCAGCTGCCACCACAGCCTAGGCCATTCGTCCCGGTCGCATTGTAACTGTCTCCCAGAGAAGCCAGGGGTCTACAGTTTGCCCTCCACTGGGAAGACCCTCAGTTCTTTCCAGGCCATAGGCTCCTTCCTATCTTCTGACAGTAGCCTGAAGAGGGAAGGGGGTCCCAACCCAGGAGTCTGCTCTGGAATTATGAGTCCCAATAGACGTTTATAAGTTGCCTAGGTCATGGTGTTTTGTCACAGCAACAAAATGTCAGATAATGGTCTAGAAACTTCCTCCTTGGCCATTGAGTGAGGAAGGCCTACGTGAGCAGGACCCTGCTACCCAAAACCTCACAGGGCTAGGTCTCTTTCTCTCTCAGGACCTTGGGGTCCTCTTCACCACATCAAGACAGTCGATCTGGCCTCTCTTCCACCAGCACGGCCTGACAGGAGACTGAGGCGCCAATGGCCCAGAAGTCAGCTCCCAGTGCTCTTTTTGTCGTCAGAGCAGCAGCAGCAGCCAGCCCCATGTGACTTGACTTTGGAGGACAAGACTGACCGTGACAGAGGATGCAGGGCAGGATCCATCTGTCCTGGACTGTGCCCCTCACGGCCCCGATCAGCAGCTACGGGGCCAGGCGGGCTGTCTGCACACATGTAATCCCAGTTCTTGGAGACCAAGACAAAGAGATCACACATTTGAGGTTAGCCTTGACAACATCAGATTTTTTTTTTTTTTTTTAAATCTCAAAACAACAACAGAAAAACGTCTACTCAGGGCTGCCGGGGATGCGGTTCTGCGGTAGAGAGCTTGCTTAGCAAGGGATCGCATCCCAGGCACAGAAAAAATACAGGAAGGAACACAGAGTCTCAGAAGGATGGCTGTGTCTCGCTCTGTCCCTCTTGTAGAGATCTGGTCACTGAGGCTGCAGAGATGGCAGCCTTCCGAACTACACTTGACCTTGTGGCGCCCCAACCTCAACACGTGCCACTGCCCCGCTGCCCCACTCCAGGTGTACATGGGGGTTTCATTTCCTCATATTCTGTGTGGCCACAGAACGCATGCGTGTGTTCGCGTGCTCACATGTGTTTGGACGTACGTGTTTATGTTTGCAAGGCTCCAGCCTCTATATTAGTGGAAAGACAAGTTGCAACTGAGTGTGTGCCACCAACTCTGTCTGTGACCTGGGGGAATCCCCTTCCCTTTTTGTGCCTCAGTTTCCCTATCCCTGCCCAAAGGATATGGAAGACCTATTCTGGCATGCCTCTGCTAACTTGGGCGGCTGGTTCTGTGTGGGTGTGCTGGCCACTGTGAAGTTAGCACTTCCTGCTTACCCAAAGGAAACTGACGCTCAGGCAGGTGAATCTTCTCGACCGTAGTCAGTGACAAAGCAGCCAATCAAAAGTTCAATTTGAAAGTAGGCCCAAGTCCACAGGCCTACCTCCAGCATTCTCTTCTTTATTACTGCCACTCTAGCTCCTGGGTACTGAGGCTTAGAATAAACTGCCCTAGCCATGGGCCTGTCTCCTGGACTTCCTATCCCGTGGGCCAGGGCCCCTGACAGCTGTTGGCAGGTCCCCAGTGGCCCCCAGCCTAGTGGGCTCTGTTCCCAGAGCCTGTGGTTTGTTCCTCGGGCCTTCCAGGTCCCATGGGTTTGTGGTGTGCCCCCTGTGCCCCTGCTGCTGGCTGAAGAGGCCCTTAGGGGCTGGGCTGGATGGGGGAGGCCCCGGCCCCAGCCCCCGCCCCCTGTGGAAAGGGTGGGAGGGTGGGGCTGTGGGAGTTTCTCTAGTTTAAAAATACACAGAGGAAGCGAGTGAGAGGGCAAGAGAAAGGGGAAGGGGTGCGGGGGAGGCCCTTCAACCTTGATGCCTTGAGCCTGGAACAGCCACATGTTAGAAGACCAGGGGCTTTGAACAACTCGCCAAGATGACAGAGATGCCCAAGAAAGCCAGCAAAAAGTTCAGTGAGTATGGACTGTCCACCTTCCCTCCGTCTCTTCAGCTTGGTCTCTCTATATGTGCTTCTCACCGCTGTCTTTCTCTTTCTGTCCATCTCTGTCTCTCCAGAGTGTGACTTTCTGCCCGTGCTGTGGCCCAGGGTGTTGCTCCGTCTCTGCCTCTGTGTCTGGCTCTCTGTTTTTGTCTTTCCCTCTCTTTCCCCTCACCTCTGTTTCCCTCTTGCTACAGCCAGCCCCTCGCCTTTCCATCTTCTGCATCATCCCGGCCTCTCTCTGTTCTAGATGTTGTGCAGGGAGAGACCCTCACACACCCGTGTTGTTCGGAACGCAGCTCAACTCCAGATCCTGGGGAGAGGTCTAGGGAGAGGGTGGCTCTGGGTACCACGGATGCTGGGATATGTTCCTACCAGTAGTGAGGCTGGCGGCTACGAGTGCAGCAAGTTCCTGGGTGAGCTACACCCCTCCGCTGCTGCTTCTTTCTCCAGGTCCATCCAGCGTGGCCCCAAACTTCTGTTCCCCAACTCCTCTGGCCTCCTAGCACTGTGTGTGTGTGTGTGTCTGTATGTGTGTGTGTGAATAATTGTATATGTGTGTGCGCGCACACACACAGGGACTGCATCTCACAGATGGAGATACTCATATCTGTAGTCCCAACACTCAGAAGGCAGAAACGGGAGCAGACCGAACCAGGTTATAGAGTGCAGTGCTGTCTCATACAAACACAAAACAAACAAAACCTGTCCTATGGAGAAAGGAGGCAATCAGTGGCCCTGCTGCTGGATGCTAGTGAAATCTCTGTCCCAGGCCAAGCTATCTAGAAGGAGGACAGTAGTCAGCGCTGCCCCGGCAGGGACCAGGGGGACCAAGCAGGAAAGAATCCCGAAGTCCAGAGCCCTGCACTTCGCTCCGAGAGGTCCCGTCGCTGTGGGCAGACCCCTCCTACTCTCTGAGCCGCGGATTCTGTCCTTGTCAAGTGTGGGTGTGTCACTGTATTCCATCAGGGTGTAGGCACCTGAGGATGCAGGAGAGGCCAGGGAAGTGGAAATGCCAGTGTTTTCTCCTTTTGCTCAAGTCAGCTGGAGGCCCTGCAGAAGTCGGAGAAGGGACAGTCCCACAGCCTGGGGGCAGTGCGGAGGAGTATTCAAACGGAACATACTTCCGCCCCTGCTGGGAGATGGTATCTGGGGAGCCCGGCCTGGGGATCGTAATATGGGTTCGGCCCACAGGGAGGAGAGGAACAGCCACAGCCAGGGGCATCAATCCTCAGGCTGGCAGCCTCCCTCATCTTTCAATCCAGGTGCCGGCGGTCGCCTTGGACACTACTCCTTACACAGGCACACACACCACACACTCATACAAACACCACGCAGTTTCCACACACC
>NW_026585895.1:48019220-48167781 GCF_907164565.1 Psammomys obesus | reverse complement strand
CACGCAGTTTCCACACACCACACATGCCACACACACTCACACACACATACCACACACACTCTCACAAATACCACACCCAACATATACAAAAACACACACACCACACACATCATACACATTTACACATACCATACACACTCATAACACACACACACACACACACACACACACACACACACACACACACACACATCCAGGCTTTAGGGCAAGCAGATTTCTTGAAAATTTGTATTTTTTAAATAAATTATATTTCTGGAGGTGGCGGCACAGGTACACACCTTTAAACTCAGCACTCGGGAGGCAGGTCAGTCTCTGTGAATTTGAGGCCAGCCTGGTCCACAGAGTGAGCTCCAGGGCAGCCAGGGCTATGTAGCAAGATCCTGTCTCAAAAAAAGCTTTGTCTAGTTGTCTTCATGTCTGCCTGTCCACCGTGTGTATAGTCCCCATGGATCCCCGGGAAGTGGGGTTACAGACGGTTGTGAGCCGCCATGTGGGTGCTGGGGAATGAAGCCGGGTCCTCTGGGAGGGCAGCCGGTGCTCTTAACCACCGAGCCATCTCCCCAGCCCCCAGTATTTTACTTTTAAGAGATTCACTTTGCGTATGAGTATGTACACACACGTGTGTGTACGCACACGTGTTTAGGCATGCATATATGTGTATATGCGCATGCGTGCACACCAGTGTGTGTGTTTATGTGTGTGTATGCTGTGTGTGCATGTACACCTCCGCATGTATGCATATAACTGTGTGTGTATATATGTGTGTGTGTGTGTCTGTGTATGAAGGCACTTGCAGAAGCCAGAAAGGGGCATTGGGTCCCTTGGAGCTGGAGGTGATTCACATGATGGGTGCCAAGATCTGAACCCCAGTCCTCTCATGCAGCAGTAAGCCCCTCTCACCTTCTGAATCACTTCCTCAACTTCTCTGTCTTTTTTTTTTTTTTTTTTTTTTTTGAGACAGGGCCTCTCTATGTAGCGCTGGTTGTCCTGGGACTCACCATGTAGACCAGGCTGGCCTCGAACTCACAGAGACCTACTTGTCTCTGCCTCATGAGCGCTGGGAGCAAAGGCATTTGCCATGCCCAGCTCTCGGCCTGCTTTTATACGGGTGGTAGGGATTCCAGCTGAGGCTGTCACACCTGTGAGTCTGGCATTTTTCAGGGTCACCTCCCTAGTCCTTATTTACATGCTCTTCTTCAGTCCTCTCATCGAGGAGGTACCGTAGAATCGAATCCTTGTTTCACTGCTGTGGGTGGAGGGGCTCAGAGACTTGCCCCAAGGTCTCACACCTAGAATGTCAAAGAAAGGCTTGAGTTCAGGGATGTGACCGCAAAGTCTCATGTTATGTCACTTCTGCAAGTGTAGGGATGAGTGGGAGGATGTGGAGGGACAGCTCAGCAGGGAGGAGCCTTTGGGCCTTCTGCAGGAGACGAGTTAGGTTTCCAGCATCCACTCTGAGCAGCTCACCACCATCTGCAGCGCCCTCTTCTGGCTTCTGTGGGTACCCACATTCATGATGCATGCACCCCACTACCACATATATCAACGTAATTAAGAATTAAAAAAAAAAAACTTAGAAAGAAAGTAGAGTGAGAAGCTGCCCCCTGTGTCTCGAACCTTTGTCCCCTCACTGTGTGGACCCGTGATGATTTTGGTTACTCCAATCCTGCTGACACCGTCGTTAATTCTTTCCCTCTCCTCCTCTCTTGCCAGAGTTCTTCAAGTTCAAGGGCCTCGGGAGCCTTTCCAATCTCCCTCGGTCCTTTTCTCTGAGACGGTCTTCAGCCTCCGCTAGTCTCCGGCCTCACCTGGAGCCTGACACTTTTGAAGCCACACAGGACGACATGGTGACCGTCCCGAAGAGCCCTCCTGCCTACGCTCGTTCAAGTGACATGTACAGCCACATGGGCACCATGCCTCGCCCTAACATCAAGAAGGCTCGGAAACAACAGGCTGTCCAGAAGGCCCAGGAGGTCAGCCCCGAGTCACGCCCTCCGCCTCGAGGGCTGCTGGACCCACCAGGCTTAGAGGCAGCCACGGAGGCAGAGGAGGGAACTGACGCTCAGCTGAAGGACACCCCAGGGGTGGAACCCACACCTTTGGCAGTAGAGGTGGACCCTATGAGGAAGCCTGAGGAACCCCCAGTAGACAAAAAGGAGGAGCAAGTCCCTGGGGATGTACACCCAGAAAGGTAGGTGTCAACAAGGACCTGCAGAGATGTTTTCTAAACATCTCTAGCTGATACAGCTCCAGTGCAAACATCTGGGCTGAAAAGAAAAGGCTAGGGTGTAGAGAGTGGTACATCCTGCAGTGCCAGCACTGAGGCAGCTAAGGCTGGAGGATGGCTGTGAGTTTGAGGTCAGCCTGAACACAGTGTGAAACTCTGTCTCAAAACAAAACAGGAAATATATATGTGTGTATAGATCAGTTGGTAGTTGCTTGCCTAGCACACAGGAAGGCCTGGGTTTGATCCCTTAGCTTGGGTCTCTGCTGCTGCAGTGAAGCCCCATGACCAAAAAGCAACTTGGGAAGGAAAGGGTTTGCTTGGCTTACACTTGCACAGCACTGCTCATCATTGAAGAAAGTCAGGAGAGGAACTCAGACAGGGCAGGAACCTGGAGGCAGGAGCTGGTGCAGAGGCCATGGAAGAGTGCTGCTCTCTGGCCTGCTCCACATGGCTTGAAAGCACCCAGGACCTCCAGCCTGGGAGGGGGGCAGCACCCTTCCCCCATCGATCACTAATTAAGTAAAGGTGGTACAGGCTTGCCTTCAACCCATTTTTGTTTTGTGTTTTGAAGACAAGGATTTCTCTGTGTAGCCCCAGCTGTCGTGAACTCATTCTGTTTACCAGATTGGCCTCAGACTCACAGAGATCCTCCTGCCTCTGCCTCTGCTTGTGCCTCCCTAGTGCTGGGACTAATGGTCAGAACGGCCACCGCCTGGCCTACAGCCCAGTCTTATGGAAGCATTTTCTTAATTGAAGTTTCCTCCTCTCAGATGACATTAGCTTATGTCAAGTTGACATAAAACTATCCAGCACAGTCCCTGTCACCACATAAGTTGGTGTGGCGGCACTTGGGAGCTGAAAGCCAGATGATTTAGAGTTCAGGATGATATTTGGCTTTATCTGCAGTTCCAGGCCAGCCTGGAATACAAAGAAGTGGGGGTGGGGTGGGGGCCGTAAACAGTGCAGGAGATGGAACACCTCAACTCTTCCCACAGGCCAGGCAGTGTATAACTAATTCTCAAAAGAAAACCAGCTCTGTATATACTGTTTATACGGCAGGTTCAGGGAGGGGAATGTCATCTGTCGCAGCTGGGTTCAGTATCCATCCTGCTGGCCACTGAGCTGCATTTGGACTGAGGCCAGCCTGACCCAGGGCCCAGCACACACTCCAGCAAGAGCTCAACACCTTTAGTTCTGGCCACCAACATGGCCAATGCCCGGTCTAGAAAGCCCCTTATCAATAGATTTGCTTATTGCACCCTATAAGTCGAGTTCATGCAAAGGTATAAATAAATAGTGGGCCCGAAAGATGGTTCAGCTGGTAAAGATGCAGGCTGCCAAGTGGCAGCATGAGTAAGATCCCCAGGACTGACGAGGTGAAGGGAGAGAAAGGCACGTGGTCGCATGTGTGCCTGACCTCCCCAAAAAGCCGTACAAATAGTGATGAGATTGACAATGACTCCTTGAGCACTTCATTGACTCTTTTTGTTCTTCTTTTCTTTCATTCTTTTTTTTTTTTTTTTTTTTTTTTGAGACAGGTTCCCGTTCTTTATTCTAGGCTATTCTGGAACTCACCATATAGACCAGGCTGACCTTGAACTTACAGAGATCCTCCTGTCTCTTCCTCCAGAGTGCTGGGATTAAAGGTGTGTGCCACCATGCCTAGCACTCATTGAACACTTTTTAAAAATGCTCTTGTTGAGGGTTGTGGCTCTACACAGTGTTGTGTGTGTGTGTGTGTGTGTGTGTGTCTGCCTTGTTTTTGTTTTTAAGCCTGTGCTTTGATAAGGAAGCTGAGAGTCAGCCAAAGATGCCCTCATGTGGATGCGGGGTCTGAGCACTGCCTCGGCAATCACACACTGGTGGTCTCCATTCTTATTTTACTTTTTAAAGACTTATTTATTTGAGTGCTTATCTGCATGTACACCTGCAGGCCAGAAGAGGGCACCAGATCTCATTATAGATGGTTGTGAGCCACCATGTGGTTGGTAGGAATTAACTCAGGACCTCTGGAAGAGAGCAGCCAGTGCCCTTAACCACTGAACCATCCCTCCAGCCCTGGTGGTCACTTTCTAAACTCCAGGATCATGGATCCTGTTAACTCCAGCCAGAGGAAACTCCAGCTTTGCAAACTTCTGAGTCTTTGCTCAAACCAAAGTGAGGCGGGAGCCAGGTGAGGGCCTTCCAGAACAACTTTCCCCCAGAATACCAAACCCAGCTTCTGGGTGCTGAGGTGCAGCCGGGTTCAGACTCCTGTCCTCAAGTCCAGACCCCCGATTTGGAGGCAACACAATTCTGTTTGTTTGTTTAAACAAGGTCTCACTGGGTAGCCCTGGCTGTCCTGGAACTGGCTCTGCAGACCAGCCTGCCCTCGAACTCACAGGGGTCCTCCTGCCTCTGCCTCCCACGTGCTTGGATTTAAAGTGTATACCACCACACCAGGCAATTTGTTTAAAAAAATATTTTTTTAAGTTACTTATGTTGTTTTTTTTTTAAATAATGTATTTAATTTTATGTGTATTAGTGTGAAGGTGTCAGATCCCTTGGAATTGGAATTACAGACAGTTGTGAGCTGCCATGTGGGTGCCCGGAATTGAACCCACGTCTTTTGGAATGCTCTTAACCACTGATCCATCTTTCCAGCCCCCTTATTTTGTTGTTTTTTTTTTTCTTGTTTGTTTGTCTGTTTGTTTTTCGAGACAGGGTTTCTTTTTGTGGCACTGGCTGTCCTGGAACTTGCTTTGTAGACCAGGCTGGCCTTGAACTCACAGAGATCTGACTGCCTCTGCCTCCAGCGTGATGAGATTAAAGGCGTGCGCCACCATCACCCTGCTAAAAGATTTATTTTTATTGTATGTGTATGAATGTTTTGCCTGCATGTGTCTGTGCCCCACATGCTTGCAGTGCCCACAGAGGCCAGAAGACGGCGTCAGATCTCTGCGTCTGGCATTTGTAAGCCATCAAGTGGGTCCAGGGTACCAAACCTGCGTCCTCGGCGCTGAGCCATCTCCAGTCCTGGCAACAGAACTTTGTAAACTTGCACAATAGCACTAGATCAGACTCTGGAAATGCTACTTTTCTCTCTCTTTCTTTCTTTCCTTTCTTCCTTCTTTCTTTTTAGTTTTTTTTAAAATTATTTTTTGATAGGGTTTCTCTGTGTAGCCCTGACTGTCCTGGAACTCACTCTGTAGACGAAGCTGGCCCCGAACTCAGAGATGCGCCTGCCTCTGCCTCGCGAGCTCTGGGATTAAAGGCGCGCGCTCCCGCCTGGCTTTGGAAATGCTATTTTCATGATTAAATAAAATTAAAGCTTTTTCCACCATCTCTTGCTGCCTCAGGCTGCCTTCTCCAGCTACCCTCTCCCAAATTTGACTTCATTCTGCAGTTAAGGATCTTATTAGTGAAGACGGCCAGATCCCCGATGCTGTGAGGTTTCCTAGATCCGTGAATTCACGGTAGCTTGGCTCCTCCCACACAGGGACTGTGATTGGTTCGCCGGAGCAGGGCAGGGCCAGGCAGAGGGGTGTGTTCGTTTGGGGGCGTGTCCTTCTCCTGCCGGACGGTGACTGACAGGGAGGGAAGGAGGAGCGAGAGAGGGGCAAGTATGAAGTGGGTGTGTTTTTCCTTGGATCGTAGCGGCTCGGGGGCGTGTCTAGGGCGTGGTTTTCAGGTCTGGCCCTGCCCCTGGGGTCCTACTCTGAGCGCCGTAGCTCTCAGCGAGAGTCTTAGCGGGAGTGTCAGCCTGAGAGTCTTAGCGGGAGTGTCAGCCTGAGACTGTTCCCGGGGCTTCAGGCCTTGACCACCGGGAGCCATGACGGCAGTGGACCGAAGGTGCTCTGCGCTGGGGCCCCGAAGGTGAGTGATCGAACTGGCTCTAGGGAGGCCAAACGGACAGCAGGAGTGGTCCCGCGGGAGAGATGCTGGTCCCTGGTACTGCTGACGCACCCTGCTATGGGTTGAACATCTGAGATTTTTCTTTCTTTTTCTTTATTGAGGTAGGGTCTCGTGTGTGCTCAGCCTTTGTGTGCGTGTGTGTGACAGGGTCTCTCTATGTAGCCCTGGCTGTCCTGGGACTCACCGTGTAGACTAGGCTGTTCTCGAACTCGAAGGCGTGCACCACCATGCCTAGCTGTGCTCAAACGCTCGATCATCCGGCGTCCACCTGGGGAGTGCAGGGGTCACAGGCCTGGGCCACCGCACCTGGCGGAGCCTGGAATTTTTCTTGAGCTGTGACTGTTGCCTGCCTTGTCTCTGCACACACCCAGCGTCTCTCTGCTCACCTTCTGGCAGCTCCTGGAGAGAGAACCCATTCTGTAAATAAAGATAGAAGAGTTTGCTCACCTGTTTGACCCCGCCTAGTGGAAGTCAGAATAAGAGTTTGACCCCACCTTTTAGGCTCCTGCTAGCAGCCTCTAGGAACTCTGGCAGGGCCCAGGGCCTCTGAGGAAAGGTCTTGAGAAGCCTTTATAGAGTCTAGGACTCAGCCCAGGGCCTTGTTCCAGCGATGCCTCTGACAGCAGGCTTCCCCTGGACCCAACCAAGAGAAACTTTTGAGATTCTCTGCTTCCCATCTCCTGAAGTGTTTGGGAGTCTTGGGTGGGTTTAGCAGGCCAGATCAAGCCCTGTTCTGGTGCCCCAGGACCCAGTGTCCCCACCCTAGCCTCAACTTTCAGGGCCTATTGGTCATTTGTTACAGGAGTCCCTGGGACTCAGGAGAGCAGTGGGGTTCTCAGGCTAACTCCACTCCATGCTGGGCCTCTGCTCCTCTAGGAGCCAATATGGGTCTGAGGAGCCATCATCCAGCTGGACAGAAGGCTAGCTAAGAGTGCCAGTGAGCAGGATGGGGCCTGCCTTCCTGAGTGTCCAAAGGGGCCATTCTAGTGGACGTCAGAGGTGACCGTGCCCCTCCCCCACCCTGGGAAGGCAGCGTGCACCTGGAGCAGGAGGAAGGAAGAGGTGAGGCTGCAGGGATTTCCTGGTGCCCTGTCTCTGCTGAGCTCATGGAGGATGAGACAGAAGGAGGCAGGGGGGTGGGGGGCCTTCAGCTAGCCAAATGGAGCACAGCAGCCTAGCCCACATCCTCCACCCAAGAAACAGCCCTCTGCTGGGGGAAATGAGACAGCACGGCCCAGAGAACTATCCTCATCCCCAAATCACTGTGACAAAGGAAGAGGACAAGCCTGGAGGAAGGGGAGCCTCATCTGCCTCATCTGCCCATGTAGAAATGTCAAGCCAGGGTCCCATTCTTAACAACTATCAAGGCCCCACCAGGCCCTGGAAGTGGTTAGACCAAGGCCCAAAGAGGAGGGCTCTCCTGAGGTTATACATGGAGCATTTATGAGAACCTAAGTTTGCTCTCAGGCCTGACTAACTCTTAGCTCAAATCTTAACTGGCTGGCCGTACTTCCCTCCCTCAGAGAAAATCTTAATACTTTTTCTTCCACTATTTTAAATGACTTTCCACAAGGCCCTAGTATTGGGGCTTATTTCACAGAAGGGCACTCTTAGGGCCCCGCCATTTAAGCTGAGGCCAGAGGACCGCTTCAGGGACTGAGCTCAGATCAATCAGGCTTGCTCAGCAAGCATAAGCTCTTTACTCACTGGGCCATCTCACCAGCTCATCATTCATTTTTAATATTTCCTGAGGTTACACCCAGGCTTCAGACTTGTCCTAGGCTCCGAGCAGAGAGCAGTGAGCAGAAGATTGAGCCTAATGGAGACCTCATCCCAGAAGCAGAGGCAGGTGGATCTCTGAATCTGAGGCCATCTTGGATTGACAAAGTGAGTTCCAGGACAGCCAGGACAGAAACCGTGTCTCAAAAAACAAAGCAAAACAAAACAAAAACACAAAAAGCCAAAACAAAAAAGTTAGTAAGGAAAAATAACTGAACAAAGAAAGAAGGAACAAGCCGGGTGCAGTGGTGCACACCTGTAATCCCAGCACTCCGGGAGGCAGAGGCAGGAGGATCTCTGTGAGTTCAAGGCCAGCCTAGTCCACAAAGCCAAGTCTAGGACAGCCAAGGATACACAGAGAAACCCTGTCTGGGGAAAGTGAGCCAGACTGTGACAGCGGCGTGTGCAAAGTCCCGAGGCCGCAACATCTTTGCTATTTGATTATCAGCAGAGATCAGAATGCCTGGAGAAGGAAGCAGAGAGCAAATGGGTTCAGATCCCACACTGCTTGTGTGAGGAGAATCTTTTTCCTTGCAGGGATGGTTGACCTTTTTCTGCTTACTCTTTTTTTTTTTTTTTTTTTTTTTTGAGTCAAGGGCTCATATAAGCCCAGGCTGGCCTTTAATTCACTCTAGAACTGAGGGTGACCATGAGCCCATGAGGACTGAACCTGAGAAGGTGACAGTCCTCCTGTCTCAGGCGCTGGGATTTGGGATGTACACTAACTCACCTGATCTTATGGGGTGCTGTAGACGGAACCCAGGACTTCTAGCATGCAAAGCAAGCACTCTACCCCCTGAGCATCTCCTGCCATGCCCGACCTTTTGACCTTGTGACATTAATTTGTCATCCACAAAGCAAGGCTGCAGTTGTGTGTTGGGCTGCCTTCATAGCTGTCCTCAGCCTCATGGAGCCAGTGGGTTGGACCCATCTGCCAGGAGCTCTGAACTTAGCTCTGTCCTGCTCCGTAGTGCCTCCCTTGAATGTCCCTTGCCATCCTCCCAGACAACCAGATCCCCGTCCCTACCCCCAGGTAGGCTACTTGGAAGGATACTGAGATTGGGGTAAATGACATCCTAAGAGAGCGGCAAGATTGCCCAAGCCACAGTGCCAGGCACTGCAAACAGGCCAGGACACCCCCCTTCCCCATTTCCTTTTGGAATGTTGATTCTGGTTCAAGAATTTCCAAGTCTCCCCAGAGTCCCACGACCCTCTCGGCCCTGAAGAGTGACGTTAGCTGCCGGGCATCTGGTAGCTATTACCCGATTACCAGAGGAGGGGGGAGTCACTGTGGGCCTGGCCTGCGAAGCCTCTCTAGGCTAAGGGCGGCTGGTCCATGTCTTCTGAAGAGGCCCAGCTGCTCCTGGCTCTCATTTCCTGTGAAGACTTTCTCACAGTCTGTGAGACCCCAAGATGCTTTGGGCTGTGGGAACCTGACTATCTTAGGAAAGATGGGCTGTTCCCCACACTGACCTCCCACTTGAACCACATTGCTTCCAGCCCTTGAGGGACCCGGTTTGTAGGTGGCTGGACCTGTGTGGGGTGAGGGCCAAGCAGGACTGAATCAGACACCCAGCAAATGTGTGTCATCGAGTGAGTCCCTTCCCTGAGCCTCAGTTTCCCCTGCATGGTGAAAACTAGATATGATGGCAGGTAGAGGGCCTGGACCAGTGAAGTCCAATACATGGCAGTTGCTTGTGCTATAGGAGGGAAACTGAGTTCCATGGAATGAACAGTTCTCATTCAGGGTCACAGCTTTCTACTTCCTGCTTAGGTGCCTTCAGAATCCCCGAGGCCTCCCATCTTCCTTTTGTTTCCTCCCAGGATTAGCTCCTCGTTTCCTGGGATGTCACTCCATATGAGGGACATGGCAGACACCAACCTAGGCCACCTGAGCTCTAGTCTGAGCTCTGTGCCTGGAGCCAGGCACCCCGCTTCAGCTGGGCTCTCCCCAGATTTGGTATTGCCCATCATAGCCAGCCGACGGCCCACACTCCTGCAGCTCTCAGCTCTCACCAGCAGGTTCCCAGCCACCATCAGCAGCTCAGGCCCAGCATATTGACTCTGCCCTTCCTCCCAGGCCTGTGCCTTTCCTGATGGCTCCCCACAGCCAGGAGGATGGGACCAGGCATGGCGCTGGCCCAGTGACAGCCTGTAACATGAGGTAGGACAAGGAATAAATCACAGAGATCTCTTCACAGAGACTCTCAGCCCCCACGGCTCTCACTCTCTCTGAAGAGATCCATCCCAGCTTTCCATGCTGAGACCACAGAAGCTGAAGGCACACAACAAAAGACACACACTGCTGCTCTCCATGAGGGTGGCATGAGAGCAAAATTTAGAGAAGGTGGCTGAGGTATTTCCCACCTGTAATCCCATCATTTGGGAAGAGGAGGCAGGGGGATTGTGAGTTCAAGGCCAGCCTGAGTTAGAGTGAGACCCTGTCTTGAAATCTAAAGGCAAGTCACCAGTATATGATAGCAAACACCTGTTGTAATCCCACCTAGTACTTGGGAAGTTGGTGGCAGGAGGATCAGGAGTTCAAGGTCAACTTTGGGTACATGGCAAGTTTCAGACAAGCCTAGGCTTTTATTTAGGAAAAAACAAAACAAAACAAACAAAAAACAAATAGGGTCTGTGCAAGGAAAGCTCTATACCCAAGAAGAGTGGTTTTGGAATCTGGAGCCCACGTGGCAGAGGAACCCGGCCCCCATCCTCATATGAACACCATAGCCTTCCAGGCCTGACATCCCCTCTGAAGATGAAAAACTGAGCCTCAGGGAGAGGAAAGCTGGTGACAGAGCTGGGTAATTTTCTTCTCAGGCCATTTGACCAGACCCTGAGGCCCAAAGGCACAAACTCGGGGACAGAGAGAGCGCAGCCAAGCCTGTGCAGAGGGTAAGACCATGCCTGGTAGAGGGTGGGACATCCTTCCTCTCCACTTCTCCAGGATCCTTATGGAACCTCACCCATCCTTCTGGTCCAGGCCGGAGGTCCCTGAAGGTGAAGGTTCTGATTCCAACATGCATTAGGGAAATCAAGGATAATGGGTGCTAATTACTACTCATTAATGCAATTAATTAAACTGATATATGCAATGCACGGTGTCAGTTATCAGAACAAATCAGTTAATACAGGCAATTAAAGGGGTTGGTTATTTAAATAATGAATGCTGCCAATGAATGGCCCGATTTAGCTCAGTCTTCGCCATCGCTTGTTAATTGATTTCACCACTAATATCAGAGGGGAAGTGTCTTTTAAGTATAAAATGTAAGAAATAATTAATTCATTCTCAGAGCTGAGTTTTAATGATCACTTTGATTCCCGGATTTGATCATTACAATGAGAGGAGGTAAATGCTAAAAGATCTCCAGGCAAACCGAGAGCTGGAGGCAGAGGAGGGGTGACCCTGGCCCCTGGGTCATCTGTAAGGCAGACCACGAGGGTCCCAGGAAGAAGGAATGTCACGTGCAAAGGCCCAGAGCTTACAGAGCCTCTTTGGAAATAGAGGTTGGAAAGCAAGGAAGGGTGAGGAGGGAGAGAGGCATGTCCAGAAGCGTGACAATCCGTGCTCCTCGTGTTCCTAACGGGAAGGTGGGAGATGGCAACAGGGGAATCAGCTAGCACGGTGAATGCAGTGGGGAGCCAACGAAGAGACCCGAGCTCAATCAAGGTGGAAGCGGAGGGCTGATATCCCACCTGGTGGGGGAGCCTCTGATCTCCGCAGGAGACAGTGGCATGTGTTCACACATGTGAATACACACACACACACACACACACACACACACACACACACCCCACACCAGGCCCCTGTTGGCTTCTCAACACTGTTGTGAGCCGAAGTCTGGAAGGAAAAGTACAGGAAACAGAAAGAGCAGAGACCAGCCTGGTGGTGGTGGTGGTGCACACCTTTAATCCCAGCATTATGGGGGGAGAGGCAGGTGAATCTCTGAGTTTGAGGCCAGCCTGGTCTATAGAGTGAGTTCCAGGACAGCCAGGGCTACACAGAGAAACCCTGTCTTAAAAACCAAAAAAGAAAAAGGGAAGAAAGAAAGAAAAAAGAAAGAAAGGAAGAAAGAGCGAGCGAGCAAAGCCCCTGCCTGAGAAGTTGGTGCTGCGGGATACTCGCCCTCTGGCCTTGGGTGGGGCAGCCCATGTAATGAGTGTGCCTGGGCAGGGCAAGCAAGGAGCCCGTCGTCCAGGAGTCTGTTAGGAGCCTTGACTCCCAGGCTGATGAAGCTGGGCCCCTGCTGCCAAATGGGGGGTCAAAGGGAAGCTGTGCTCCAATTTTTTTTTTAATAGGGCTGTTAGGAGTTGGTGAGCATGTCTGAGCCACAAATGGAGAGAGGGTGGCTGCCAGGTAATCTTCAGGCCAGTAAATGGCCATAGGTTGTCAGCGGACATAGCCATGTTGTGTACCAGAATGGCAGAGTGCTGTAGCTGGCAAGGGTGGTGAAGGGGTTGAGACTCTTTGGCTTTCGACTCTGCCTTGGATGACCTCCCTGGCTCTGAGTGTGTACACAAACTGAGCAGCACCCCATCCTCAAGGCTGTATTCCTGCCACCAACCCTACGAGGAAGTGGACAGGAAACAGGAGGAAGCACAGGGCTGATCCCAGTGTGTCCTTGACAATTTGTTCCCAGCAATGGGAGGATTTCCGGGCCTGAATGGCCGGAAATGCTGGGATGGAACACCTCACCCGGGAAGATGGACAGGGGAGGACTCTCTCGTCCACCTCACTTGTGGTGTCACTGGCCAGAGAGCACTGAAAAGGCATTGGAAGCCTGTGCCATTGCAGACTGACTTTCTCGGCAGGAAAGTTAATAACAAATAACCTCAGAAAATCAGAACAGGGACTAGCTGTGGGGAGCCCATGACCTCAGGAGCTGGGAGATTCTTTTAACTTCTCCCTTCCATTTTTCTTCTTCTTCTTTCCCTTTGAGCATTTCTTTTCTTTTGAAATTTAGGCATCTGTGTTTGAGAGTACATTTCTTTCCCATTTTGCAGATGGGAAACCTGAGGCCACTGCCTGGGAACAAGTGTTCCACCTAAGTGAAAGACAACATGCTGGCTGCTGGCTGGGGCTGCTCACTATTCTGGGTCTCCATTAAACCATGCTCACTGGCCTCCTTTTCTCCTAGATTGTGCCTGGCACCATGCCAGGGACTGCAGTTCATGGGTGAATGACAGTCCACACACACTCTCATGTGGGTCTCTGTTAATTTTCAATTGAGAAATAAATGTGAAATGGTTGTTGCAGGTTGAGATCAAAGAGACTGGAGGAGGTGCTGGAAGCAGGTGGGAGACAGAGAGTAAGGGGCCAAGGGGCTGCTGTAGGTGGGGTAAGCTTCTCTGAGGAGGTGGCTTTAAACTGAGCCCCGAAGAAAGTGGAGGAGGAAAAAACCTTATGAACATCTGGAGAAAGAGAGCCCCAAGCACTTGCAAAGGTGAATGCAAAGGTCCCATGATGGCAGGAACAAGCTGGCAAGACCGATGCAGCCGGGCCAGAATGAGGAGCAGAATGGTTGAGGTAGGCAGTCAGGCACCACCAGCATGCAGAGCCCACTCTGTGAGTGGGGCATAGAGATTAGGGAGCTACGACCCAGTTATGTCCTTTTCCTCTCATAGTAACAATGTCCCTTTATGCTCAAGGAGGTAAGAAGTTTGGTGTGGATGATAAATTACACGGCTGTGCAGGGGCGTGCCGATTTGATTCTTTTGTGGGTGGGGGCTGAGGATGAGGCTCAGCGGCAGAATGCTGGCCTAGAGTGTGCAAGGCCTGGGCTCTCTTCCCCAGCACCAAAAAAGAGGGAAAAGATTTTAGGCAGGTCTGCCGTTGTCTACTCATAATCTCGGCTACTCTGTAGGCTGAGGCAGGAGGATTGCTTGAGTCTTGGGATTCAAACCAGACTGAGCAGCATGGTGAGCTTGGTGGGTAAGAAGAGCTGCTCGAGACCAAAGACCAAGCTGCTCTGGCTGTCCACTTACTTGCTGTTCGGTACCAGAGCTGAAGCTGACAGGATGGGTTAGTGGACACGGGGAATCAGCAAGAAAGCCATGGAAGACACAGTGGCCCGGCTGCAGGGGGAGACTGTCAGTAATGTATTCTGAAGGGAGGGTTTCCTCCTGGGCAGGGTGTGGCCTGTTTCATGGGTCAAGGCCTGCTGGTAGGCCCAGGGTAGAAAACGAACCTCAGGCTTTGGCCGGCACAGCAGGGAGGACGGAGCTGGTACCCAGCTGAGAAGCAAGACAGAGAAGGGCCAGCAGCTCCTTGTGGGTGCCAAAGTGGAGATGCCTCCGACAGGGAGGGGGCTGAAGGGGACAGGAGGACACTGGGTGAAGAATGGGGCTGCATTAGCTGAAGGCTTCAGTTCTTTAGGCCATGGCTGGGCTGGGTGTGGTGGTGTGCCTCTGTAATCCCAGCATCCTGGTGGAGGCAGGAGGATCAGAAGTTAAAGCCAGTTCCACATACCTAACACATCTGAGTCCAGTCTGGACTACATGAGATCATATCTCCAAACAAATGCAAAAGCACACAGACACACAGACACACGCGTGCGTGCACGCACGTGCGCGCACACACACACAGCGGTGGCTGGGGGGAAGTGACTCACAAAGGGGAAGTCTGGAAAAACAGCCACCTCTGGCCTCTCCTGGCTTCATTCCTCCACCCTGAAGGCAGAGAATAGGTGTACACTGGCTCTAACCAGCTAGCAATATGCTAGCAACGTAGATGCTGACCAAGGAGTGAACGGGCCAGAGGAAAGGGGCTGAGCCTCAGCCCAGGCCCTCTGGTGTATAGAGTCAAGGGTAGGGAATGGGTGAAGGAGGCAGGGAGAGGAAGCAGACAGCAAGAAAGCGTGTGTCATGAGCCCGGTGAACACTCACCTTCAGTGCTCCATTAGGTAGTGGCTGATTTACGGAGAGGAAACCCAGGATCAGAGAGTGAGGGAACTTGCTCAGGGCTGCACAGCTAGCAGGGGTGTGGGACAGCCATAGGTCCACCAGCCCTGGCAATAGCATCCTGGGCTCCCAAGGCCAGGCCCAGGCCCTACACTACAGGTAGGGGAACCTTTCTCAGGAAATCTGAGCAGTGCTGAGAATACTCACGTCTTTCACCTTCTTTCAGGACTGCTGCAGAACTGGAGGCTGCTGGAGACTATGTGAAGGTAGGAGGAACAGGCTGGGGGTTGGCCACCATACGCTAGAGCACTCAGGGCCTGTTATGAACCAGACTTCCGCCTGGGAGGAGAGAGCCAGCAGGTGGGCAGGCCCTGGGGACAGCTAGCGTCCTGGGCAGCTATTTCCTATGCCTCCTGACACTCTGCTGGCCCTAAACCCACCAGCTGGACAACGTTCCAAGGGTGTCGCCATGCAGTGGCCACCACAGTGAGATCCCACTCTATCTCATCATCTATGGGGTGCTGGTGCTGGGAGGGGCAGCATGAGGAGTGATTCAGATCTTTAGCAGGGACTCAGTGCAGCTCACAGACACCGAGAGCCTAATTTGGGGGCGAGGGGTATGGCTCAGTTGGTAGAGAGCTTGCCTCATATGCAGAAGGCCTTGGGGGGGGGTGTCATCCCCCCCCCATACCACATAAGCTGGGTGTGGTCCTGCATGCCTGTAATCCCAGCACCTGGAGGGGTAGAAGGATAAAGTCAGGGTCATCCTCGGCTGCATAGTGAGATTTGGGGCTAGATTTGAACAAAAAGCCTTGCTTGTTCTAGGCACTAGGAATGTTTAAGATGTGGTTTGTGTGTGTGAGTACATGCTTGCATGTGTGTTTGTGTCTGTGGAAGTCATATATGGTTCCTGTCCACAGAGGGGCCTCACTGGGACTTGGGGGCCTCACTGATTAGGGTTCACTGGCAGGCCCATGAGCTTCCAGGGTCTTTCCATGTTCACCCCCAATGCTGTGGTTTCAAAGCAGCACCATCACACCTAGTTTCCTTCCTTCCTTCCTCTCTCTCTCTCTCTCTCTCACTCTCTCTCTCTCTCATATGGCTGCTGGAGATTGAACTCATGTCTTCTTGCTTGTTTGCCAAACACTTTACAGCGTGAGCCAGCCGAGCATGAGGCTATGATTGTCATCAACGTGGGAGGTTGAGGCAGGAGGATTGAAAGTTCCAGGCCAGCCTGGACCAAAGTGTAGGACCCTGTCTCAGCAAGAAAACACCGGTTCTGAAACAATGGTAATAATAAGACTAAGTAACATTTTAAAGGCCTGTTGCCTGCAAAACCATGCTGAGTGCTGGCAGAGATGGGTTTTGCTCTTTTGTTTGCTGGGAATTGAACTCATGACCTTTGGAAGAGCAGCCAGTGCTCTTAACCTCTGAGCCATCTCTCCAGCCTGGTTTTGCTCTTTTGTAAACTTTAAAAAAAAAACACACAAACATTTATTTACTATTTAATTGTTTTGTGTGCATTTTGGAGTCAGAGGCTAACCCGTGGGAGTGGCTTCTCTCCTGCTCTGTGGAATCTGGGGGTTGAAATCAGGTCCTCAGCCTTGGCATCGAGGGCCTTTACTAACTGAGCCATCTCCTGAAGCCTTTGTTGTTGTTCTTTAGAGAAGCCTAACTCAAATTTCCACTTGCAGATTAGAAATTTAGGACTCCCTCGAAGTCATGAGGGTTCTTGTGGGGGCAGAGCCGGCTCTGAGCCCCAAGCTTGATGATGAGCTTGAGACAGTGTCCTTGGCCTCCCACCTGAGCCAGGCCCTGGACGAACGGCAAATACTGCAGGGAGCAAGGAAGAGTGCCAGACCTTCATGCAAAGGCCCCTCAGGCCAGGCAGGAACCAGAGGATTACACAGTTTCCACACGCGTTATGATCTATCAGAACTAGGATCTATCTATCTTTCTATCCATCCATCCATCCATCCATCCATCCATCCGTCTATCTACCCATCTATCTCTTTAAAAACAGTCTTAAATGTAGCCCTGGTTGGCCTGAAATTCACTATATAAAACAAGTTGGTCTCAGACACAGGCCTCTACCTCCCTAGTGCTGGGATTAAAGATGTATGTCAGCTGGGCACAGAGGTGCACACCTGTGATCTCAGCAGAGGCAGGCAGATCTCTGTGAGTTCAAGGCCAGCCTGGTCTACAAAGTGAGTCCAGGACAGCCAGGTCTACACAGAAAGACAAAAAACTACACAAAAAAACCCCTGTCTTGAAAACAAAACAACACAAATGACAAGGGAATAACACCTGCTCACTGGGACTGGACCTCACAGTCCACAAAGAGATCCTAGCTTTGTTTCTAAAGTCTCTGTGGATGAGGGTTGGAATAGATTGTTTCCAAACTCCATTCCTGCCCTGAAGTGTTCATCTTTGAAGAATGTCCAGAACTCCAAAATCCCCAAACAATAACAGGAATCCTGGACTCTTGGGATTTCAAAATACTAAGGACATACATTTCAAGATCCATGTTCAGAGCTTCAGGTATATCTACAGAAAATAATTGTCTGGGGCCCAGAGAGGTAGACTCACCTGCTTGAGGTCACACAGCCTGTGGGAAGGGTTGGTTACAATTGGTCTCATGTAGCCCAGACTGGCCTTGAGTTTGGTATGTTGCCAAAGATGATCTTGAACGTGTAACATTCCTTCACCTTCTGACTGCCTGACTGCTGAGATTACAGGTGTGTGCCACTGTGTCCAGTTAGTTTACGCAGTGCTGGGGAAGCAAGCATGCTACCAGCTAGACCACATCCCAGCCTTCGAACCCAGAGTCTGATTGTTTGACTCCTTCTGTGCTGGCGTTGACTCAGTGCCTAACCCCTGCTAGGCATGCCCTCTAAGTGAGCCCTAAGAGGCTCCAAATCCAGGTCTTGTGAGACCCAGTCAGGGAATAGTAGGGTGTCTTTACTGGGTAATTATCTTTGCTTGGCAACTTTTTGATTGAGCTTGGAAACACTCACAAAGTTCAACACAGGTCTTCACCGTGTATCCCAGACATCTCCACACAAACCAGTCGGGGTTCAAAGACAGGGGCCCCAGGGTGGGGAGCCCCGCGAGTTAGAGAGGTAGGTGAGTTGCGCTTGGTGCCCTAACAGCCTTCGAAGCGTAGCACTGCCAGAAACAGCCAGTCTAACCCTGTTATTCTCGATTAGAGATGAGAAACCCGAAGCCACAAAGGATTGGATTAAACATGGGAATTTTTGTAGCGTTAGATGGAATTGAATTCAGAGTCCTCGCCGGTTCAGGGTCTGGAGGGGTGCGAGAGTGGGAAAAACAGGAGCTCCTCCTCGCCGGCCCCGAGGTCCCTACTCCACCCTGCTGCCCTGGGTGGCATCCCTCTTAGCAGGTCCTGGGGAACACGCACAGGGGAACGGGGTGGTGGTGGAGGGAGGAACAATGGTCCCCTCCCCTCCCTCTCCCCACTCCCCTCCCTCCCCAGCTGGCTGGAGGGTGGGGTCTCCCCGCCCCGCCTCCCCGCTCCTCCCCCGACCAGGCGATGAGGTAATCGCGCCGCTGAGAGGCACGCGCAGCCGGTGCCCAGCCCGGTCGGTCCCCGCGCCCCTGCCCCTTCGGCCGCCACCTCCGGTACGCTCGGGGGACCTGGGTCTCCCGACCGCACCATGACGGAGCGTTGCAGCCTGTGGAGCGCGCTGTCCGCCGCCGCCTGCTGCTTCTACCGCGGCTCTCTGGTGCAGGTGCAGGTGAGGGGGCGGTGCGGGGACTCGGGTCACTGCGCCCCGCTGCTGAGCTGGGGACTGCAGCCCAAGAGCATCCCGGTAGGGTCGTGCAGCCCGGACTGCGGGCGAAGGGAGGGGGGGCGGGGTCGCCCCGGCTCACCTCAGGGTACCCAGGGCGCTCCGCGGGGCGCGGGTGCCAGGAGGCATTCCCCCGACTCTGGACTGCAGGAGACGTGGGAGCGAGTTGGAGCTGGGACTCAGGCTGGGAGTGGGCTTCCTCTAGTCCGCTCTGGGGTCCCTGCTGCTGACCCCGGGCCACCTGGCTCCCTATTGTACCAGGAACGCAGGGTTGGGATCTGGAGGCTGAGTGAGGAGCAGGATGCTGCAGAGCACGCTGCGGACACCACGGTGTCGCTGCCCTCCTGCCATCGGAGTGGGTTTGGGATGCTGGGGCTGCAGGTCTCCCAGCCCAGCTAGCCCAGCAGCGCAGGAGCGCGCAGCGGCGGTGCGAGGGTTAAACGGAAGGGGGTGGAGGGGAGGACCCGGACCCCGCCTCTGCGGAGCATCCTCCAGGGTAGCTGTGTCAGGGGTTGGGATACCTAAGGAAGGCAGGGGAGTAGTGGGAAGCCAGCTGGTGGGAAGAGGCTGAGACCCTGGCAGAGGTTCTCCGCTCTCCTCCCTCTCGGGCATCCTGCGAGACGCGGGGCGCCTCACCTCTGAGCTCCCCCAACCTCACACACACACTTGCTCGGAGCCCGCCTGAATGACGGCCCCGCCAGCGGCGGAGCGCAGCATCCCCGCACGGGCCAATCAGGCGTGCGCAGGCCGGGAGGCGGTGAGATCATCTCTGGCCAATCGCAGTGCTCTGAGCAAAGGGATGCTGCATTCGCACCTACCCCCCCCCCCCACTCCCACCCACTCTTGGGAGCTAAGGACCCTGAGGCCCAGGGTGAGGAGGAGGTCACAGGGGTCCTGAGGGCTTCCCACCCTAGGAGTGTGGGAGGACCAATGGTCCATTCACCCCCAACTCTGACCATTGATTAGGGCTAGAAATGAGGTGTCAATTGCCAGCACCCTTTACAGATGAAGCTACTCGGGCCCAGGCAGAAGTGACTGGTCCAAGGTCACACAGCGTCGTGCCTTGGGGGCCACATTCTTTAGCCCACAGTCTGCCCCTATTTTGCTCCGAAACCGGGAGGGGAGTTTCTGTGTGTTGTTAGGAGCAGAGAGTGGTGTGTGTGTAAGGCTGGGTACAGGTTCCACATCCATGTACCTCTCACCTTTCTTTCCCAGAATCCTGTGTGATTTGAAGGGAGAGGCCTGGGCTGGTTCTGGTACTGCAGGGTAAAAAGGAAGAGGCTAATGACCCTAAGGAATACTGGACCCCTAGGAGAGTCGAGGGAGTGTGAAAAGGCCCAAATCTCAGCATTGCTGAGACCTCTCCACCTTGCTAGGGCACTGATTTCTGCTGGGTTGTGGGCAGAGGCCTTGCAGCATCCCTCCCTGGTCCCTGCCAGACCACTCCAACTGTCTCTCTCCAGAATTCTGAAGGCTTCTCGGAGCCCACACTGTCACAGGCCCACAGCCACATGTTCCTGCTCCTGCCTTAGCTGCCTCAGCCTTCTTCCCTTCCTTCCCTTCTGTGTTCCTGAGCCAGTGCCTCCTGCTGCTCTGCCATTGACTAAGGGCCTCAGCTGACCCCACACTGTACTGCCCTGAGACTTCTGGGTGATCCCCCAGCTCCCCAGGCAGCGGCACTGCCCCGCTGGCCACACCATCCATAGACTCCCAGTCTGCCCACCTCTCCTCAGCTCTTCCCTGTTCATCATTCTCCACGGCTGCTTTTTCTCAGTTTCTGACCAGGCAGGGGGAGACTGCATCTCTGAAGATGCAGACGCTCGGAATTGAGTGTGGGGTCAGCGAGGACAGTGGACCATGCTGGTCGCCTTGGGCTTCAGCCCCAGCATCAGACCCAAGGTGAAGCTGGTCCATGTTGAACAAATGAAATGGGAGAGTGTAGCCGTCACTGGAGCTGGGATGGTGGTCGTTGGGAAACAGTGAAGATGAGGGTGGAGCCTTGTGGAGTGTGGGTCTCAGGTCTGGAGGAGTCTGAGGCGTGGTTTGCCAGATGCCAGGAGTACCCAGGAGAGATTCTGTTTCCTTGCCTTACCTGTCTATACACTTCTGACCAGCTCCAGAATGTGTGTCTTAGAGCAGCCATCATTAGGGACTGGCATAGCCCCACAATGACAAGGGCAAGCTGTGTGGTGAGGCAGATTCTGGAGTCCCACTCATTTTACTGAGGAAAGAGTTAAGGCCCACACTTACACAGGCAGGGTGGGCTTAGCCTCGATGATGGGATATGCCTGGCAATGGCACTCTCCTCTGACCATAGGATGCCTGGGATTGGTAACCTCTTAAACCAGGACTGCCTACCATGGGTAGCTGGGAAGGCAGCTCCTTGGGCATTAACTTCCGGGAGTGACCTTCGACTTCCCTGCAGGGCTGCAGTTTCCAATCGGGCAGGATCACTTCAGATTCCAAGGGGGAGGAGCCTGGAGGATTGTCCTGGGCAGTGAAGATGTGCCCCTGCCTTTGGGCCCTTCTATGGCACAGTCCACATTCCCGAATGTAGCCTCATCTGTTCAGCTAGTCGGCTCTCTCAGACTTACCTGTAGGTGGCCTTCCTTCAAGATGGCCCTGTTGTCTCTAGTGCATTTTTGTACTGAAGTATCCTCCAGGAAGTCTCTAGACTACCTTGCTTCCCACAGTCTTCCCAGGGTGAGATAGAGCTAGGGCCCTTTGCCGCTGTCCAGCACCGTGGTGCTGATGGCAGCTGGCCTGGCCGGCCCCTTTGGCTATCTTGTAGCCTGCGGGCGTCCGTCCTGGAGGACAGGACTTGACTTTTTGCTTCATTGCATCCACCCCTTGTGGACATGCATTCTGGCGGAATACGGTGAGATTTTACTCTAGCCGGGATAGGGACCCACGGGTGAGAGCCATCCGCAGGGCAAGCGCTCATTGAAGATGACCTGGGGCAGGATGATGAGTTGGGAGATACAGAGATGGGCTGTGGAATCAGATGCCAACTTTGCTATCGCCATGCAGTTCTCCAAGGAGAAGTACATTCTCGACTCATCGCCAGAGAAGCTACACAAGGAGCTGGAAGAAGAGCTGAAGCTCAGCAGCACAGACCTCCGCAGCCATGCCTGGTACCACGGACGCATCCCTCGTGAGGTGAGCGGGCCCCAGGCAAGGGATCTCAGCCCCAGACCCTTCCACCCTGACTTTGGCCAACCCCAGCCAGTCACCAAAGTCCGGCTCCAGTCAGACTTTGGCCTTTTCATTGGCGAGGATGAGATTTAGCTTTGCCATTTACTGTGTGACCGTGAAAGGATCACGTCGCCTCTTTGGGCCCCAGCATACACATCTGCAGCATGGAGAGACTGTCTCCTCACAGGGCAGATGTGCACTACACAGCGAGACCCTGTCTCAAAGGGAGGGAACCTGGTGAAGGTTGAATGAGACAGAGCAGGCAAAGGAGGATGTCTGACGCCAGGGAATGTGAGCCCAGGGAGTGTTGTCCTTACTGCGTTTTATTATCCCTGGTTCATATTCAGCCTCATGTGAATTCGGTTAGAGAACATCCATTTTGGGGCCAAGTTGAGTATCTGAGATGAGGTGATGTTATAAGTCACAGACCTGTTTTGTTTTTTTTTTTTTTTTTTTTTTTGCCCCAGCACAGGGGTTTAAGGAGGTAGAGACGGACAAGGTAGCAGCTGTCTTGCAGGCTGCTGGCCCTAGATGGGTACAGAGTATCTTACACTGTCATAAAAGTGTAAGAGTGGAGCTCTGTACAGAAACCCAGGTGGCTGCTAGGAGGGGCACTGAGTGGAGCCCTTGGCAGATGCAGCGGCTCGTCAGACTTATTCCAGGTAGAGAGGGCGTCTTGAGGGAGCAGACACCAAAGCTGTACTGGAGCCCAGGGTGGGTGGAGGAGAGAGTTTCTGGGACTCGATTTGCCTGGTAAGAACCCTGAGAGGGGCTGGGTCTGAGACCTAGGCCTGTGATTCCAGCATTTACGGTCACTGCACCCTTGTGTCCTCCTGCCATTTCTGGGCCTCCGTGCCCCTGGCGCATGGCCTTTTCTGAGGCACCACCTTGGGATCTGGTCCTAAACTTCAGATGTCTGCTGTCTATTAACTGGCTCCTCTGTCTTGGTGTCCCCAATTCAAAGTCACCGTGTCCTCCGGACCCTGGCTCTGGCCTTTTTCCGCCGCACTTAGCTCCTCTGTGCCTTCTGTAGGTCTCTGAGACCCTGGTGCAGCGCAACGGCGACTTCCTCATCCGGGACTCACTCACCAGCCTGGGGGACTACGTGCTCACCTGTCGCTGGCACAATCAGGCCTTGCACTTCAAGATCAACAAGGTGGTGGTGAAGGCCGGCGAGAGCTACACCCACATCCAGTACCTGTTCGAGCAGGAGAGCTTCGACCACGTGCCCGCCCTTGTGCGCTACCACGTGGGTAGCCGTAAGGCTGTGTCTGAACAGAGCGGGGCCATCATCTACTGCCCGGTCAACCGCACCTTCCCACTGCGCTACCTCGAGGCCAGCTACGGCCTGAGCCAGGGCGGCAGCAAGGCCGCCAGCCCAGCCAGCCCCTCAGGCTCCAAGGGCAGCCACATGAAGAGACGAAGCATGACCGTGACTGATGGGCTCACCACGGACAAGGTCACCCGCAGCGATGGCTGCCCTAACAGGTCAGCCAGGTCCCCACTCCCTGGGCTTGTGAAATGGGGGCGTCGGTAATGAGAGTTGCTGGGTGGAAGGGAGGCCCAGCTTCTCTGATTTTTTAGGAGGCTCTGTGCGGAGCAGTGGGAGGTTGAACCTCAGTGTGGAGGCTGGAACATAGGTTTGCACTGGCTGGGGCACTAGTGAGAGGCTGTCTATCCAGAGAATGGCGTCTGTGGTCTAATTTAGAGACTGCGAGGATAAGCTGGGCTCTGGCCCGTATGTCTCTTCCTAGGCACAGGAGAGACATAGAGGAGTCGGAACATCTTCAGCTCAGACAGGCACCCTCAAGTTGTTACTCTGTCTTCTGCACCTGAGAGAAGAGAATTCTGGGTAGGGGCAGAGAGGGAGAGCAGGGTAATTGAGGGAGAGGGGTGAGTAGAAAGTTAGGAAGTGGAAGCAGTAGGGCTGTGACCGAGGAAGGGTCTGTGTGAGTCAGGGCCCTCTTGGGGGGGTGTCAGCTGAGGGCAAGGCCAGCGGGGGTGGGGGACAGGGCTGGGAAGTCAAGCCTATTCCATGTTAGCGCAGCCCTTCCTTCTCCAGATTTTGCATTTGTCCGTTGAGAGATTGAATTTGACAGCCAGACTTGTTCTGCTTCTGAAGTTCAGGGGGTGGGGAGTGGGCTCCAACAGTGAGTCAAGAGTCCCGACCTCTGACCTCTGGGCTCATGGAATCCCTCTCCACAGCACCTCACTACCCCATCCTCGGGACTCCATCAGGAACTGTGCCCTCAGCATGGACCAGATCCCTGATCTACACTCACCCCTGTCTCCTATCTCCGAGAGCCCCAGCTCCCCCGCCTATAGCACTGGTAAGCTAGTAGTGGGGAGGTCTGAAATGATGCTGTCTTCGGTGGGGGACATCTGTTACCTGTCTGTTTCTGCCTGTGCTGGGAGCAGTGTCCTCAGGGACGGGCTAGAAAAGCCTGTGGCAGAATTGATAGTGTTGCCAGGTAAGCACCGTCCAGTTGATAGCTTTCCCACAGGTGCCAGGCAGAGACACAAAATGGATCCTCAGTGTGAGTGGCGGGTTGGAGGAGAGCTGCTGAGGGCCAGCACCTGAGACCGTGACATGGGCTCGTGCCACAGTGCTCGGCCCCAGCAGGCAAAGCTCCCACTGCAGCTGCCTTAGCAAGGACCCCGCTAACAAGTGCATCCCTAGGTTCTAGTTTGGTCTTAGACCAGGCTAGCCCGGGCTAGTATACTTTGCTGTTTTTTTAAATTACTTTTTAGAGTAGTTTAAGGTTTATAAAAAAAATTGAAATCATGGTATTCTGTGCTTATAAATACAAATAAAAAATATGCCCCCACTTTGTTGCTGAAAACAAAGCATAACAAACCTCAGACTGTCAAACAAAGTGTCTTGGCCCCTAGGCTGTCAGAGCATTGTGAGAGGGGTGGTCTCCTGAAAGCCTTGGCCTGGAGGAAGCATTCCGTGCCTCTGGAGTGTCACTGGGGGCCCTCACCAAGCCCTCCCTTAAAGCCACCAGCTTTGTCACTGCACATGCTTGCTTTCAAAGCAGCACGCCTACATTTATTTATTTGTTTTTCAAGACAGAGTTTCTCTGTGTAGCCTTGGCTGTACTGGATTCACTGTGTAGACCAGGCTGGCCTCGAACTCCCAGAGATCTGCCTGCCTCTGCTTCCCAATTGCTGAAATTAAATGTGTGTGCCACCACACCAAGCTTATGTTTATTATTTATTATTTATTAACTAGAAATGTTTAATGGGACAATTTCTAGCCTTGACGTGTACAATCAGGCTAGGAGGTGAAGGCTTCAGTCATAGCCCTACTACTTGCAAGCTGAGTGTCTCGCCTTCTCCGAGCCTTCATTTTCTCAGCTCTAGACTGAGGACCATAAAAGCCCTTACTGCCATAGAATGGGACTTTTTTTTTTTTTTTTTTTTTTTAGACAAGGTCTCACTATGCAGATCTGGCTGGCTTGGAACTTGCTATGTAGACCAGGCTGGCCTCGAATTTGCAGAGACTTGGTTGTCTCTGCCTCCCGAGGGCTAGGATTGCAGGCGCGTGCCACCACACCTGATTTACTGTTTTGTTTTTAAGCTCTTTTACAGTTCTTTGCTTATTTGTGTGTGTGGTATGGGCGAGCCTGAATGAATCACAGCACATGACAACTTCCCAGAGTACCGGCTCTCCCGTTCCACTGGGTGGGTTCCAGGATCTAACTTAAGTTGTTAGACTTGGTGGCAAATGCGTTTATCCTCTGAGCTATCTGCCCACCTACCCCCTTTCCAGACAGGATTTCTCTAACTCCCTCAAGCTGGTTTGGAACTCGTGTAGCTCTGGCTGGTCTCCAACTCGAGGCCATCCTCCTATCTCAGTCTCTGCCGTGCCGTGCCGATAGATGTGTGCCACCATGCCTGGCTTTAACCTCTTTTCTTTGATGGTTTTACTGCTCTGAGCACTGCCCCCCTCCCAGTCAATCATTACTGTTAATTCATTGGGCAAGAGCTCCACAAGACACACCATAGGCTCCAGCAGGCTCGGCACCCCTGGGCCACCTCTGTGGCTTCCTGCCACTGCGGTCTTTTCAGGGCGGGGCCATGCAAGCTTGCTGGTCCAGGGAAGTGTCGAGAGGGTCCGCCTCCACGTGCTGGGAGGCGGGGACATCACACAGGATGGAGACTGTTCTCCGAGGGAACAGGGAAGGGAAGGCCCACTTTTAAGGATATCTGACACAACTAGTCTCCTCTCTCTCCTGTCCACAGTCACCCGTGTCCATACCGCCTCCGCCACCCCCTCGCCCGCCGCACAGCCTGCCTCCCCAGTTGCCCGGCGCTCCAGTGAACCCCAGGTGTGTTCCGGAAGTGCTCCGAAGCCTCCTGGGGAGTCAGACAAGGGCCCTCACGCAAGTCCTTCCCACACCCTCTGCAAGGCCTCGCCATCCCCATCACTCAGCAGCTACAGTGACCCGGACTCTGGCCACTACTGTCAGCTGCAGCCTCCTGTCCGTGGCGGCCGAGCGTGGGCAGCAGGGGAGACCCCTCGGAAGGCCAGGAGCTCAGGAGAGAGGCAAAAGGAACTGTCAGAAAACGGAGTCCCCGAGGGGGAATGGGGCAAGACCTTCACAGCCCCTGTGGTGGAAGCCACCTCTTCTTTCAACCTGGCTACCTTCCAGTCCCAGCTCATCCCCAAGGAGAACCGGCCCCTGGAGGTGGGCCTTCTGCGCAAGGTCAAGGAGCTGCTGTCGGAGGTGGATGCTCGGACACTGGCCCGGCATGTCACCAAGGTCGACTGCCTGGTAGGTGTTAGGAATGCTTGGGGAGGGGACAAGTGCCTTTCTCTTCCGGCTTTGGGGTCAAGAGTCAAGACGGTGAGGGACTGATTCCCAAACTCCCCAAGTACAGTGAGGCCAGTGGCCTGTATTCTGACATCACAGCTGTCTCTTTTTGGTTCTGGGACTTAGGGCTAGTCGTGGGGCATGCCAGCCTCCTATTTTCTTCTTCTAGTTTGTTTCGCTTCGTTTTGTCAGTGTCTCGCTATGCAGCCTTGGCTGGGCTGGAACTCGCTGTGTAGACCAGGCTGGCCTTGAACTCACAGAGATCCGCCTGCCTCTGCCTCACACTGCTGGGACCAAAGGCACGCGCCATCACCCCTGACACCTTTCTTGTTCTTCTACATTTTATTTTTATGTGTGTTGGGGTCGTGCCTGCAGTTTGTCTGCATGGTCTGTGTGAGGGTGCAGGGATCCCCCGGAATGGGCGCTACACGCAGTTGTGAGTCGCCATGCTGGGAACCGAACCTCTGTCTTTTGGGTGAGCAGCCAGTGCTGTTAACTGCTCAGCCATCTCTCTAGCCCAGTTTTCTTCTTTTAAGACGGAAAACCCAAGATATTTCTACAGTCTCCAGATGTTGGTTTGGAATGGAGGCTGACAGTTTTAGAGAACATTCTATAGAAAGTCAATGACTGGTTTAGGGAAGAGAAAAATCCGCTCCCTCCGCCCTGACACCCCCTAGTGGGCAACAGGCGAAACATTCCCTGACCCATAAAGGGTCAAGGGTTCAGACTCCGCCAAGAACCACAGCTCTTTCCGTGACTGTTTCCCGCTCTGTAGTCTGGGACATGTGCTGGCTTGAGAAATGAGGAAGTGAGAAAAGAGACACGAAGGGATGTTGTTGGGCGAGATGAGGGAGAAACTGGGGTGCAGGCCCAACTGTGTGAACTTGGCGAGTCCGTTCCCTTCCTGGGCCTTGGGACGACATTCTGGGATGGTGGCATCCTGGCTCTTAATCTTGAGTATTAAAATTTAATATGGCACACAGCTATGGGCATTTTCCCCATTTTACAGATGGGGAGACTGAAGCTCGCTCAGAAAGGGGGAAATCACCTGCTCTGTGTTCCCAGTAGAGCTGGAATTCAAACCCGGTCCCCGCCCGCCCCCTCAGTCAGGCGACCCTCTTAGATGAAGCTCTGACTCCCAGATGGCTCGGGCCAACCCTGACAGGAAATTAATCAGCCCTTTGGGCGTCTTTGCAGGTTGCTAGGATACTGGGCGTTACCAAGGAGATGCAGACCCTAATGGGAGTCCGCTGGGGCATGGAGCTGCTCACCCTCCCCCATGGCCGGCAGCTAAGACTAGACCTGCTGGAAAGGTAAGGTGTGCACCAGCCCACCGCTACCTTACGGGCTGTCCCCGGGCTTCTGACCACGCCTCTCAGCCCATTAGCCAATCGCAGCCCCTTAATACTCAGAGCCAGCCTCATTTCCCAAAGACTGCAGTTTATCGATCCGTTTCTCCTCTCGCATCCCCATGTCCATCAACCTTGGCCCCGCCCACCATTACTGTCCAGAGTGTTCACTCTGAAACACTGCCCCTTGGATTTCGCTGATCAATTACAAGCTTCTCCTCCTAGCATCCCTGATCTTGCCCCTAACTTATATTGTCTAACTGGGCTTCCTTCGCCTTGCCTGTCACTCGGCTGCGCCCCTTGGTTCCTGTCACTTATTCTGTCTTGGCATCGCAGGACAACGACAGCGGCGGGCTAGCCCCCCCCCCCCATCTCACGTGTGCCACGCCCCCTCTGATCCGACCTCTCTCACAGGTTCCACACCATGTCCATCATGCTGGCCGTGGATATTCTGGGCTGCACAGGCTCCGCGGAGGAGCGGGCCGCGCTGCTGCATAAGACCATCCAGCTGGCGGCCGAGCTGCGGGGGACGATGGGCAACATGTTCAGCTTCGCCGCCGTCATGGGCGCCCTGGAGATGGCCCAGGTACCGCGGGGCCCTGGGGAAAACTGTGAGTGGAAAACAGAAGGGCTCTCCTGAGTCTCCAGGCTTCCTCTGTAAAGGACCCTCCCAGAGAGCCGAGTTCCCGCAGGTGTTGAGTTCTAATCTGCCCTGGGCCTCTGTTTCCCCAACTGTAAAACGAACGGGAGTGCTGGAGAGATTGCTTTCTCAGCACCAGCCCCTCAGATCAGCCTCCTGGGGGGAGAGTCCTGTGTTGTCCTATTTTTACAGAGTGGGCACCTGAGGCAGAGCCCAAAGCTGAGATTTAGGATTTGTAAAAATGTGTTGCAGTGGCTACACCGATGACACATGAAAAGCAGTTAACCCTGTTCCCATTTTGGGAGTGACAGGCAGAAAAAGAAAATCATTGCGTCACAGCACGTTGTTCAGCGGGGCGGCCTGTGGCCAGCTGCTCCTGGAGGCGTCTTCCCTAGCCGGTCTCTAATAGTCTGGTCTCCCCAGATCTCCAGGCTGGAGCAGACGTGGGTGACCCTGCGGCAGCGACACACGGAAGGTGCCATTCTGTATGAGAAGAAGCTCAAGCCTTTCCTCAAGAGCCTCAACGAGGGCAAAGGTACCTGACGGCCCCATCTTGCTGTGTGATTTTGCAGAGGTTTCGGCCTGTGTGTTGCCAAAGACTCTTCTGGGGTGGTGAGGATGAGAGCTAGACTCTTTTCTCTGCTCCACTGGGTTAGCCATGTACGCCTGTCATGTCCAGGGTAGGGTCACCAGGGAAAGAAGGGACTGTTCCAGGCGGCCTCAGTTCTCCCCCTGGGGCCTGAGGCATCCCTGGGGCTATGGTGGGGGCAGGGCCTTCAGGCCTGAGTGCCTGCTGCCTCTCTCTTACAGAAGGCCCGCCACTGAGCAACACCACATTTCCACACGTGCTGCCATTCATCACCCTGCTGGAGTGTGACTCCGCCCCTGCTGAGGGTCCTGAACCTTGGGGTAGCACGGAGCATGGTGTAGAGGTTGTTCTAGCCCACCTGGAGGCCGCCCGCACTGTGGCTCACCACGGGGGCCTCTACCACACCAACGCCGAGGTCAAGCTGCAGGGTGAGTTGCTGTCACCAAGGATCCTGCCATCCCTGGCTTCCCTGCATTTTCTTCTACGAGAGCTTCCCTGTCTCCAAGCATCCACTGACATTTTCCTGACTCCCGGCTCCTATATCACATCTGTCTTGTCGCTCATTCATTCCACAAGCAGTTGTTAGTGAGGGCGTCGGGGGAGGTGGGCTGAGAGACACTGAGAGATGCAGCCAACTGCCCCTCACTGTTCTCTCGAAGGGAGCAGCTGTCTTTCCACAGCTGTTTGCAAGGTGCCCAGCCAAGGCCCAGGATGAACACAGACCTGCCTGTCTTCAGGGAGCCTTGGATTCAGGAACATAAAATTCTGGGAAAGGAGCAGAGCAAGTGGCTTCAAACAATGGTTCTTTTACTGCTTTGGGCATTATTTAAACCACAAAAAATTTCTGGAGGGCTGAGGATGTGGCTTACTTGATAGAGGCCTGACTAGCATGCAGAGCCCTGGACTCAATCCCCAGGACTGCATAAACCGGGAGCGGTGAGCCACAGCAATCCCAGTACTCAGATAGAGTCAAGGGCATCAGTGGTCCAATATCATCACCTGTTGCACATCAAATTTAAGGCCAGCCTGGAAATGCAGGCAGTTCTCTGAGTTCAAGGCCAGCCCGGTCTACATAGAAAGTTTCAAGCCAGCCAGGGTTACAGAGGGACACTGTCTCAAAAAAAAAAAAAAAAAATTAATGATAATAAAAAAGATTTAGAAAATTATTCACTTGCCCTGAGATATATGGTATGAATATTCTTTTTCGTCTTTTTCTTTCTCGGAAAGAAAAGAATTATATGCACTCTAAAAACGTGTTTCTTAGCCCAGGGAGGTAGCGCTTGCCTGTGATTCCAGCACTGGGGGAGGCAGAGGCAGGCAGATCTCTGTGAGTTCAAGGACAACGTGGTCTACAGAGTGAGTCCAGGACAGCCAGGGCTGCAGAGGGCAACCCTGTCTGCAAAAAAACAAACAAAACAAATCAAAACAAACCAATGGAGAGCGGGGAGAGGAAGTGAGAGAGAGAGAGAGAAGAAACTGACAGAAAAATACAAGAAAGATCTTTTGAGATCTCCTCCCAAATTTACAGGAGTGTTTTACCTTTCAAGGAGTGAGGAGGTAGCTGAGTGATGAGCACTTGCCTAGAATGCACAAAGCCTGCGTTCACCCCTAGCACCACCCACACGCACATGCACAAACACCAATCGATCATCTGGTCATTTAAAACTCATAAGTTACAAACAGCTGAAGAAAAACTAGGTGCTACCTGCAGGGTCTTCAATACATTTTGTTGGGTCCTGAAGGGCTAGGGAAAGATCCCTATGAGCCTATGAGTGGGGCCCTGAAGGATGTGAAGAGACCCCTGACCATGTCTTCCCGCCCTGCAGGGTTCCAGGCCCGACCAGAGCTCCTGGAAGTGTTCAGCACCGAGTTCCAGATGCGTCTCCTCTGGGGAAGCCAGGGTGCCAACAGCAGCCAGGCCCGGCGCTATGAGAAGTTTGACAAAGTGCTCACTGCCTTGTCCCACAAACTGGAACCTGCCGTCCGCTCTAGTGAGCTGTGACCCCGGAGACCTTGCCTCTCTGCAGCTGCAGGCAGCGTTGGGGGCAGAGGGGCTCAGGACTTGCCCCCAGAGCACCACAGGGACACTGTGATCAGCCCAAGGATGTTCTGGGTTCAAATCCAGGACCTCCCTTGCACTTCCAGGGTCCTGAATGGACTCTGAGCTCCACCCTTCCATCACACATGCACCAAGTCTCCCTTCCAAAAGGACAGGAACCTCTGTTCCTCCCACTGGCTTTGGCTGGTTCCTATTTTGCCGAGGTTCCCTGTTTTTGAGCCATGGGAGGCTCCCCACTTCTTTCCCTTCCTCCAGGCATCTTTGCCTAGAGCTACCACGGCCTCCATCTTACTGTAAATAAGTTTGACTGTAAATATATGTACAGACGCCATGCTGTCTCTTTCATATAATAAACTTTAATGACTCTTTCTTCTGTCCCATGAAGCCTGGGTTAAAAAAAAGCACTTTCCTCAGATAAATGGTGAAAAACTTCAACAAATACCTGGTTGGCACCAAAGACACTTTAGATTACATGGGGAGCCAGGGTTACAGTAACAAGAGCCCACACCCTTAGTATTAGCAAGGGAGATAGTCAGTCCAAGCCAGTGAAGATGTTGGGGCCTACCCCTCACTCTTCTCTGAGCCCTGGACTCAGGGCCTGGACTGGGAAATCATAGCTCCCTCCACCCCATACACAAGCAAGAAGCCCAAGGTTTGGGATAAAAGGGCTTTTAAAAGTCTAGAACCCTGGAGAAATGGCTCGGTGGTTAAGAGCCCTGGCTAATCTTCTGAAGGACTTGGGTTCAATTCCCAGCATCTACATGGTGGCTCATAATCTATAACTCCAGTCCCAGGGAATCTGATGCCCTCTTCTGGCCTCCTTGGGTACCAGGCACACATTTGGTGGGCAGGCAAAAATATCTATAAAAATAAAATTAAAGTAAAACAAACAACAACAACAACAAAACCCCTTTAAATTGGGTGTGGTGACCCGTGCCTTTAATTCCATCACTTTGGAGGCAGAGGGCAGACAGTTCTTTGAGTTTGAGGCCAGCCAAAGTTCCATAGTGAGCCCCCCCACCTCAAAAAAGATCTTCAAATAATGAAATCTAGGATCCCCGTCTCCCTTAAAGACTGATACCTGGTAGGAAAAGGGACCTTTTCTGAGCCATAATAACAGAACAAGCAAGCAGAGGAGAAGTAGAGGCTGGTTGGTGATGACCCCAGACCAGACCTTAGACCTCAGGAGCCTATTCACTGAATTAGAGACACTGGGGTCCTTTGCCTCTGAGTCCTTTGACTCGAGATGCTGGGAACACATGACTAGATATTAGATCCTTGATAGTAATTGGAGGTGGTTCTAGGTCTATCCTCAGTAACTAGGAACTTAAAGAAGAGGCTTAACTTCTTGGGTTCCAAATTCAATAAAACTGGGACAATAAGGGAACCCCTGTCCTTGGATTTATGTATTTAGTGTGTAGTAGCTGGTAAGAAAGAGCAATGCTCATTTATTGTTGTTTATTTTTAAGTTTCTCTTTTTAGGCTTGGGCAATTTTATTAGAATTTAAAAGAAAAACTCCAGGGCAGGCAAGCTGTAAATATCAGCAGGTACCTGGGGGAGGAAAATGAGAAAAAGAAAAAAAAAAACAAAACCCATGCAATTTGAGTCAGTTAAGTCTGTAGCTAGTCTTTGCTATTTTGTGGGTTCTTCTTTTTCCCACCCTTTATCCCCACCCCTTGTATCACACCCTATTGCTGGATAGGAGAGAAAGGAGACTAGAGGGAAGAGAGATAGAGGGATCCCAGAATCTAAGTTCTTTCCTTTTGTTTCTTCTTTGAGCACAACTCCTAATAAACTGCCACCAACTGCCCTGAATGAGCAATAGCCACCAACTCCACCTCTCTGGACCCTAGCATCTACATAGCCTCTGAAAGGTTTCTAGAATTTCACATGTCACACAATCGAAGAAACTATCCACAGCTGGGAAAACCACACCCCTGGCAGAGCACGAGACAAGTCATAGCCAGCTGCTGTGGACAGTCCGAAGCAGCCCGATATCCCTGGGATTAAAACGAAGTCATATTCGTAAAATATTTCTGTTTTTTTTAAGAAACCAAAATTCCAGGGTTGTTACTACACAAGGAAGTCAGCCATATGACAGTGAAGCCCAAAGTGTGAGAGGGGCATGCTCAGTAAAGAGAAGAAAGGGCTAGGTAGTCGTGGCCCACTCCTTTAATCCCAGCAGAGGCAGGTCTCTGAGTTCTAGGCCAGCCTGGTCTGTAGAGTGAGTCCCAGGACAGCCACGGCTACACAGAGAAACCCTGTCTCAAAAGAGACGGGAGAAGAAAACACGTTACACCTTTCTGAATTGCCCAGACTTATGAAGCTGCACTAGTGCCTTTTGATTTACTTATTTATCCATTTAGTGTATGTGTGCACTCGTGTATAGAGGTCAGAGGACAATATGCACGACTGGTTCTCTCTTTCCACCAGGCAGGCTCTGGGGATTGAACTCAGGTCTTTTGGCCTGGTGGCAAGCCTACCAAGCCATCTCGCAGGCCCTGCTATTTTCTGAGCCGAAACACTTTATGCGACCACATCTCACTAAGTATCACCACCCCTGGATATATAGCAGATACTGTTACAGACATGTAAGGCACCGGCACTGGAGGAGCGACAATGCTCTCAAAAGTTGTTATAAGTGAGCACTCTTTTTTCACATAATAATAATAAATATAATAATAATAATAATAATAATAATAATAATAACTTATTATTATTATTTTCTGAAAACAGGGTTTCTCTGTGTAGCCTTGGCTGTCCTGGACTCACTTTTTAGACCAGGCTGGCCTCTAACTTTCAGAGATCCGCCTGCCTCTGCCTCCCCCAGTGCTGAGACTACAGGTGTGCGCCACCGTGCCGGGCTATAAATTTTCTTAAAGAGCTTGGAAAAGGCGTTCAGGAAAGTGTAAGGTGCTGCAGAAGTTTTTGTTATTGTTGTATCACCCTCTTCTTAACAATCTTTTATTCTTTCTAAGGTAAGGTGTCGGGTGTCCCTCATTAACTGGGTCCGAAAACCTGGGGCACAGTTTCTGATCGGGCGGCTCGCGGGCTCCCCCAGGAGGCATAATTGAGGAACTGCTGCAGCCAGACAACCCTTCGGGTTTTAGAGACGCGAAGAAGGGGAGCCGGGAGTTGTAGGCAATGGGCGTGGCTGCCGCGAGCGGTGCACACCGGGAGTTATAGTTCACAGGTTCAGGCGATGGGCGGCTTCTGACTGAAACCGGGCCTCAACCGGATGGCGGTTGCGAGGCTCAGCTGCCCGCCCTGGGGCTCGATCCTCGGGCTGCTCGGGCTGGCCTTGACCGCCGCCACTGCCTGGGACGTGGCGTCTCTGCGCTGCAGCTTCGGCTCGTTCTGCGAATGTGACTTCTGGCCCGACTTGCCGGGTGAGGGGTGGGAGCCGGGGCGGAGGGGCGGAGGGGCGGGCAGCTGGGAGCTCGGAGGGGACGAAAGAGCTGAGGCCCCGCCGGCCGGGGCTGGCGGCGTCCTTCGAGAGCCTCCGGCTCAAACGTGAGGAGAGGGTTTGGGGGTGCTCGGTGGAGAGAGGCCACTAACAGCGGGCCGCGCAGTGCCTCGCAGAAGGCTTTTTTTGAGCGAACTGTCACCCGGGGAGAAACCGGAGATCGGCCCGGGTCTGGGCTGGACCTGTGGACACCTGGCGCCCACTCGGGGCTGGTGCAATCCGGAGAACCGCCTCGAGGGGGCGCTGCGGAGCTGGCGCTTCCTGAGGTGGCTGCTCCTGTCCCTCGTTTGGACAGGTATCCCAGAAGTCTCTAACATGCCTCTGAACCTCTCTGCCTCGATGTTCTTTTATTTTTGAGAAAGGGTCTCTCTATATAGCTCTGGCTGTTCTGGAACTCACTATGTGACTGGACTCCAGTGCTGAGATTAAGGGTTTGTGCCGCTATGCCTGGCTGATTTTTATATATTTTTTAAATATTTTGTTTTGCCTGCAAGTGTGTGTGTGCACCTTGTGCTGATGGAAGTTAGAAGAAGGTATTGACTGTTCTGGAACTGGCGTTGCAGATAGTTGAGAGCTACCATGTGGGTGATCGGAATTGAACTCATGTTCTCTGTAATAGCAGCCAGTGCTCTTAACCACTGAGCCATCTCACACACAGACACTCTTTTATTTTTATTTTTTTGAGACAGGGTCTCACTATGTAGTCCTGCTTGGCCTGGAACTCACCATGTAGACAAGGCTGGCCTGGAATTCAAAGAGATCCCCCTGCCTCTGCCTCCCAGGTGCTGGGATTAAAGGTGTGTTGGAGCTCACTATAAACAGAGACTAGCCTTTGATTAGCAGAAATATTCCTGCCTCTGCCGCCCAGGTGCTGCTGAGCTTACAGACGTGAGTCAACAGGACTGTCATCTGCCTTGATATGCATTCCTTCTGTGGCCCTAGGTCTGGAATGTGACCTGGCTCAACACCTGGCTGGCCAGCATTTGGCCAGGGCCCTGGTGGTGAAGTCACTGAAAGCCTTTGTGCAGGACCCAGCTCCCAGCAAGCCATTGGTCCTTTCCCTGCACGGCTGGACGGGCACCGGGAAGTCCTATGTTAGCTCCCTGCTGGCACAGTATCTCTTCCGTGGTGGCCTCCGAAGCCCTCACGTGCACCACTTCTCCCCCATTATCCATTTCCCACATCCCAGCCACACTGAGCAGTACAAGGTAGGCTGCGTTTGTCCCGGATCTTTTCTTTTCTTTTTTTTTCAATCCCAATCCAGAGAGGGTTCCAAAACACAGCCAGTTGGAGGCCTGGCCTTCAGAACCTATTTGGAACAGAGCCTGCCATGGAGTCATGGAGAAACTTGCTCTGTGTGATACAGGGGAGATGGCATTATCGGTGCCTATGGGCCAGAGACCTCATGAGCGACATGGGGATTACACAGGGCAGATATTAGAGTACCTGTCTCTACGTTATCATCCCCTGCTAAGCTCTGAGCCCCGATCTGGTGCTTAGGAAGCGCTGTCTGGTGACTGCCAGCCCTGATTGCTATTGTTGCTGCTCTCTCTTAGCTGTCAGCACTGTGGGGCATGTTCAACCTCTCTGTCATACAAGTCACTAGCTGTCATGAATCAGGGCACATGGATTTGTGTCCCTGTTCTGTTGACTGGCTGTGTGACCTTGGACAAATCTCTGTACCTCTCTGGACTCCCTTTTACCATCTGTCTCAAGGGGTTGATGCTCTCTGGAAATGTAGACCCTCTCTGGGGATGTTTCTTGGCTTGGGAAGAGGTTTGGGGCTGTGGGGGGAATGTCTTGAACTCCTTTGGAATGCCTGTCTCTACCCACATAGAAGGAGCTCAAGACCTGGGTCCAGGGGAACCTCACTGCCTGTGGCCGATCTCTTTTCCTCTTTGATGAAATGGACAAGCTGTCCCCTGGCCTGATGGAAGTCCTGCAGCCCTTCCTGGGTCCCTCTTGGGTTGTGTATGGGACCAACTATCGCAAAGCCATCTTTGTCTTTATCAGGTATGGCCCCCATTGCAAGCAGACACCAGGGGGACACTTGTCAGAGGTCCGGCTCTGCATCTTGGTCTGTGCTCCCAGCAGGCTGTTGTCCCCTGGAGCCCACACAGGCTCTCCCAGACCCTCATGCTATCCCTGGTAACGGTCATTTGAGGTGGCTGGCTTCCCCTTTGACATTCTCAAAGCCTGGGCTCTGACTTTTAGATCCTTGCTGCTGTGTGGAATCCCTGCCTGGTCAACAGTCATCCCTCTTTGGTAGCTGAGAGGACACAGGTGTTGGAGAAAGGGACCAGTGTCCCCACCCTCTAACCCCAGCCGTTTCCAAGTTGTGAGTCCTTAAGCAAAACTGCTGAGCCTCTCTGAGCTCTGTTCTCTGCCTCTGAAGCTGGACCAGTGTTAATTCCCCGTGTCCTCCTGGGGAAAGCTAGTTAAAGTATACAAAAGGATTTTGTAGCCTGAGTGTGGTGGCACACACTTGTAATCCCACACTGTGAAAGGTGAGTCAGGAGGATGGCTTCTGAGTTGAAGTTAGCCTGAGCTGCAGTAGCAAGTGTCAAGCCCACCCCCAATTGCTTTGTGAATTGTAAAGTGCACAGCGAAGGCATGTTACAGGGACTTGGTTGTCAAAGGACCTGGGGAGGAGAGGGGAATGGGCCACCTGGCTTACTCTGAGTCATGTGAGGTGTGACCCGCCAGTAGCCCCTCCATGACTCTCAGCCCGGGTTCTTGTGATTTTAGCAATACTGGTGGTGAGCAGATCAACCAGGTGGCCCTGGAGGCCTGGCGCAGCCGCAGGGAGAGGGAGGAAATCAGCCTGCAGGAGCTGGAGCCTGCAGTCTCCCGAGCTGTGTTGGACAATCCTCACCGTAAGTTGGCTCAGGGACCAATCCTGGTAGGGCCTTCACTCTTCAACTTAGTGGGCTGACCCCTCAGTCTGCAGCACTGTCCACTGCACTACAGCTCCCCCCACCCCCCAGCTTCTGCACACCTAGCTGTGACCTCACAGGCACAGAGACAGCCCCCAGCATGCAGCCTGCACCACTGCTTCCCCTGGGGGGGGGCCTTGAAAAGCTCACCATGAGCCGTGCTCACCTGCCCTTCCTGCAGATGGCTTTTGGCGGTCTGGCATCATGGAGGAACACCTGCTGGATGCTGTGGTGCCCTTCCTCCCACTCCAGCGGCATCACGTGCGCCACTGTGTACTCAATGAGCTGGCTCAGTTGGGCCTGGAGCCCCGAGAGGAGGTGGTCCAGGCTGTGCTGGACAGCACTACCTACTTCCCCGAGGATGAACAGCTCTTCTCCTCTAACGGCTGCAAAACAGTGGCGTCCCGAATCACGTTTTTCCTCTGAGAACCCCCGGTGGTGCCATCGCCACCTCTGCATACACAGAACAAACAAGAAAGGCCTGGGTGTCTCCAGGACGACTCTTTCCTAAGCTGGCTGGCAAGTGGGACCCAGAGCACAAAAGTTAAGATGAAGAAAGGTGTTGGCCAGGCCAAGGAAGAAAGGCCTAGAAGGCGTCTTTGCTGGGAAATTGCTGAGCACCCTAGAACCTCACAGCCTTGCCATTGCCCTGCAGCCTGAGGCTTCTCAATGTGAACCGCAACTCAGGGACAAAGACTTGTGGCTGCCCCCATGTGGGTTCTTCTACCTGCATGCCTTGCCTGGCTTTAGCCAGATCTCAGCCCACAGCCTGCGGCTGGACCCGGAAGTTCAGCAAGGCCAGGCTAGCGCCTCATAGTTTCACCAAATGGAGGGACTCGAGCTGCCACCTGAGCCTGGATTTCAAAGTTTTTAATTTTGTACAAGAAGAGAACAGGGATAATAAACTTAGCCATGGGATTAGAATATTGACCAGGGTTTCTCATTGTCCTGGGAGGAGGTGGCTTTGCTGAAATGAAGCAAGGACTTCATTGGTTCATTTATCGGGGAGCATAAAGGTTAGGATTGGGCGACTCTGTAAGCTCAGATCCAAGATGCTATCAGCTTTGCTGAAATTTGTTTCTGGGCTCTCACTGTGGCTGGAGTTCTCCTCACCTGGGATGGACCCTGGAGGCTTGTCCTGGGACTTCTTGGCTTGGCTCTGGCTGGAAGCCCAATTGCTCTGGGCCTTGAGCTTCCAGCTCTGGGCACGAACAGCCCTGGCTCTTCTGAGTCTTTCTTTTGGGCTCAGGGTAGCCCTGGTCTTGCCAGGCTTTGAGCCCTCGGTGACGTCTGTCGCGCTGGAGGTCTGGGTGGGCTCCTGGGCAGCCTCTGTCTTCCTGGGCTTTGGCTTTGGGCCTTGGTTGGCCTCTGGCTTGTTGGAGTTGTGCCTTACGCCATAGGTAGGTGTGGTCTCAAGCATGTACTGCTTTTGGTGTTCTGAGACTTGGCTGACCCTAGAGCCTCTACTCAGGCCTAGGATCTTTCTGATCTTTCTGGGGTCTGTCTGAGGCTTTGGCAGCACGCGCTCAGAGGGCATCACAGCTGTGGTGGAAGTGCTGCTTCTATATTCCTGACTGGTTGACAGCTCCAACCCTGATGCGCTCAGAACTGGGAAAGTATTCCGAGAGCAGCCATTGGCCTCTCTAGGCAGCTCTGGGAAGAGGGGCCTTCCAGGCCACCTCCAGCCCATAGCCCTGAGACCTACCAACTCCCACCAGGCCCACCTTCTCAATGTGCCTAGGCTGTGGGGTGACAAGAAGCCCTCTCTGGCCTCTCTTCTGGCTCTCCCCAGAAGGTTTTCCCACAAGCCTCTAAACTCCTCCCTACCCCTTCTTACATGCAGCAAATCCCTATTCTTCCTTCAGCTCCTTAGAGCCTACCCTGACCCCCTTGGTCTTAGCCACACTCCTGCCCTCTAACCCCACTACCCCTAGCTGTCTTAAGATTCACTTCCTGGGGACAGGACTGGGCCACTCATCCCTGTCACTAGTTGTTAGGCACAGGCCTGTCTCAGGGCCCGTTTGGGGATGATAACCAAATGGAAGGATGGGGACTAATACTGCCACTTTGCACCAACGAGCACTGGGACCAGCCTTCTCCGTTGCTGCCACCCCACTCCGGGGGGCTCTGAGGAGCAGCCTTCTTGCTTTGCCCCTTCATCCCCTTTTGGCTGGTGATAGCAACATTGGGACTAAAAACGTTGGATATGCGTGAGGTGTATGGCTTAGTTCAGGTGTATGGCTCAGTTCACTAACAAGCAGAGAGAAAAAGAACAGACCTTAGAAGGAAGAGGGGGAAGTAGTGATAACTGAGAGGGGCCCGAGGGTGACTGGTCCCAACTTTGTGCTGGGCACTGACCCTCTTAGTCCTTGCCACATCCCTTTGAAGTTGGGAGGTTACTCCTAACGTGAGAGTCACTTGCAGAGACAAAGCAAGGCAGAACCCAAGGTCATACTCAGCTTGACTCCTCTGCTGCTTTCTAGGCTTAGCAGGAACATCAAGGACTTACTGCTGAAGACTGAGCTTGAGGAGCTCTGGTCCAGGTAGCTGTCTGTTAGGGATGTCAACTTCTGAGCAGCCTTCGCCTATAGCAAGAATCAGGGTGGAGAGCTGCAGGTTGGTTGACCCTTGCACTCACAGCCATGGGCCCGCAAGGCCATAGGACACTTCAGCCTTTTCTATTTGTTTCCCTCCAAGAGAGGGTTTCTCCATGTAGCCCTGGCTGTCCTGGAACTCGCTCCATAGACCAGGCTGGCCTTAAACTTAGAGACCTGCCTGCCCTCTGCCCCCCTAGAGCTGGGATTAAAGGCGTGTGCCACCACATGGCTAGAAATCTTTTTTTTTTTTTTAAGATTTATTTTCTACTTTTTGAAATGTGAATGCATGAGTGTTTGTATGTACGCAAGAGTACAGGTGCCCACAAAAGTCGGAAGAGAGCATCAGATACATGGAGTTAGGCATGTGTGAGCAGCCCAGTATGGGTGCTGGAAGCCAAACTCAGTCCTTTATAAAAGGAGTATTGACTTAACCACTGAACCATATCTCCCCCACCTTTTTTTCCACCTTGTGCTTGCTCTTTCTCCCAAGCTTGGAGTTCCTCACAGACACTAGGTAAAATGAGGGGAAAACTGCAGGCAGGCTGTTAGTTAGGCTAGGCAGGCATTGTGTCCTGGAAACAGTGCTTGAGGAACATTGGTTCACATGGGGCCAGGCTACTGTAAACTCAAGTGCTGAGCCCTGGGGAATGCACGTTAGGAACTGAGCAGTCTCTTTCCCATGCTTCATTCTTTCATTCACCCAATAGGGATACTTCTGCTGTGACTGTTTCCTAATTCAGAGGGTCAAGTCTCTGAGCACCTAAGTAACCTGCTGGAGCCACTTGTTGCCAAGGAGAGAACAAGTTTTGTATCCAGCAAAACTTGTGGCCTCCTCCACCCATGGTCACATCTATAGGTGGGGAGGAGAAGCTGAGAGCCCCCTGCCAGCCATCCCGTTGGGCTGTGGGCTATGCCCATCTCAGCTTATCTCCCAGAGAGATGATGCCCACAATAACTTTGGGTACACAAGTGAATGTCTGCTCTTTCCTAGGAAGAACACTGGTATAGCATTCACTACAGCCTCGTGGCATTGTTGAATATAGACTTCATTGATTTTGGTGCAGACACTCCTGTGAATCTCAGAAATGTGACACTTAGGGAAAGGACCCGGAGACAAGACAGCAGGCCACACTTAGTCATTTAAAGGAAGGGAAAGCCTCATAGTATGGAGTTAGGAATTGGGGCAGCCTCGTGCAGAAGTGGGGCATGGAGCAGGGGCCTAGATAGGTGCATGCACAAAGGGCTTTCTGGGAGCTGAGAAGGTGTTTGTTGACTTGGCTGATGAGGCCATGGTATACTTAGTTTGTGAAAAATTTAACTAACCCCTCACTTAAGATTTGTGCAATTTAAAACTTGTGCAGGGTAGAGGATTGGGGGAGGGAAGCCGGCCAGTGGTGGCACATGCCTTTAATCCCAGCACTCAGGAGGCAGAGGCAGACGGATCTTGAGTTTGAGGCTAGCCCAGTCTAAAAAGTGAGTTTCAGGACAGCCAAGTGTACACAGAGAAACCCTGTCTCGTAAAACAAAAACAAAAGACTTGTGCACTTAAAAATGGGCGTGTTGGCTCACATCTGTAGGTCCTAGCACTTTGGAGCTTAACATGGGAGGATTGCTGAAAGTTTGAGGCCAGCCTAAGCTACATAAATTCTAGGGTAGCTGTAAGACACTGGCTCAAAACAAACAGGTCGGGGTGTGGTGTGGTTTGGTGGTATGTTGCACGCCTTTAATCCCTGCTGGTAGGGAGGCAGGGGCAGGTGGATTTCATCAAGTTTAGAGCCAGCTTTGTCTATACAGTGAATTCCAGGCTAGCTAGGGCCATGTAGTGACACCCTATTGAAAAGTAATAATAGCAGGCAGGGAAATAGATGATTAGTGCATGACCACCTCAGCTGATGCCCCAGGCACCGCACACAGTCTGGGATGGCCATGTGCACCTGTAGCCCAGCACCGGGGTGGAGTGGAGGAAGCAGACATGGAAGGTTCTGAGGCTCTCTTACTCTCAATAAAGTAGAACATAATTGAGAAGGAAAGACACCCAACATCCTCCTCTGACCTCCACATGGGCATGTGTCCTGCTCAGAGAACACACATGTGACACAAGTGACACACACACACACTGTACTTGTCTATGCTGTAGCCATAGACAAGTTAGGGCCAACTTAGTAAGGAAAGCAAGGCACACGTGGCCAGTTTTCCGAGTTCTGTGATCACGGCACAGTCATGGGGCGGGCACCCTTGCTCTCGTCTCTCCTTCTCCGATGAGGTAGGTCAGCCTCATATTGGACTCCGAGGGCCTCAGCAGGAGCTCCACTCACCTTTTTCTCCTTTGCTACCTCTTCCTTTTCCTTCAGAGTCTGGAGGGTCTCCATGTCCTCTTCCGGGATCTCGGTGAAAATCACTCCCTGATTCCAGGACTCCAGCAGGGCCCGGGCTTTCTTTCGGTCCATTAGCCTTTGCCTGTCAAGTGGTTTCCCAGGACCCTTGATCAGTCTCTGGAATCCAACCAACCTGCTGTCCCCAGGGACCAGACAGTGTGGGCCCTAAAAGGCAGCTGGGCCAGAGAGTTCTGAGCCCCCACCAGCACCCACTCCTGGCCAGAGGTCCCTGTTCCACACAAGCTTACACCACAACGTTTTGAGGGTGGCTGGCCTTTTGACCACTTTCTATCATCCGACTTAGCTCCAGCTTGGCTAGTTGGGCCATTTGGCTGTTAAGCACATTTTCCACAGTCATGCCAGGAAACAGGCTGTTCATCACCGGGGCTATCTGCCAGGAAAAGGGTACCCAGAGTTGGAACAATGGGCAGAGGGTTGGAGCTCCCTTCACCTCAGGGATGAACACAGAGGCTTCCATAAACTCCCTAAACTGGGGCCTTTTAACCCAGAAGGAGCAGGAGAAAACGGGAAATGGACCTTTCCCTAATGGCTTGGGAGCCAGACAGAACAGGGACTGGCTTTTGAACAGCAGGGCCTGTATGAACCCCACTCTGCACCTGTGGATGGGAGGAGGGTAATGTTAGTGGGGGAGGAGGGCTAGTTGGGCTAGTTGGGAGGTGGGCTAGTGGGGAGGAGGGCTAATGTGGGTAGCAGCTCATTGTCACTGGTTTCTTCTAGGGACAGGAGCAGCAGTCAAGTGGCAGGGTATGAGCCTTTCCGGCTCAGTAGGAGCCCACCTTTGGAAAGTTGGGGTTCAGGAGCAGGACAGTGGCAACATCCTGGCGAGCCCCCATAAGATTCTGCAGGACCTGTCGGATCTTGGCGCGGTGCAGGTAGTACTGGGCCTTCTTAGGGTCGTGCTTTATGGCTAATGAGAAGTGGTGCTCTGCTGTCTGGAACTGCCTGAGGGACATGCCCAAGGCTGCTATGAGCTGCCAGGAAAGATGGTAGCTAGCTACTGGGCACCAAGGAATTGGAGGAAAACTAGCTCCTGGCACACTCCTCTTTCCCATTCATGTCAGCCAGGCCCTTGATGGACCTGACACATGGATACTATAACTTTGGTTGTACCCTATTTTTTGTTTGTTTTTTTTAATTTTTTTTTTGAGACAGGGTCTCGCTATATAGCCCTGGTTTATTGGAACTCAATATGTAGACCAGGCTGGCCTTGAACTCTTAGAGATATACCTGCCTCTGCCACCCAAATGCTAGTGTTAAAGGCGTGGGCCACCACACCTGGTCCTGATGTTTTTTAAAATGTGTATGGGTATTTTGCCTGCATGTAAGTTTGTGCACCATGCTTGATCACTGGAACTGAGTTGCCATGTGGGTGCTGGAAATCAGCCTAAGTCCTGAAGGAATCTTTAGAGAGAGGCTAGTGGGAGAGTAGCAGGACTTGAAAATACATTCTGAATCAAACATTATTGAATATTGAACTTTTTTCATTAAAAAGCTTAATTACTAAAGCCATCAAATTTATTTTGTGGTGAAGATGTGAATAAAATCTCTGTCCAGAAGACAACTAGCAGGTGGCTTCTGGTGAGCCCCTTCCCTGTCCAGCACTGTCCTCAGCCACGCCCCTCTTTCACCCGCCTGTGGCGCACCTGCGCTTCTGCAGGCAGAGACCCATCTTCTCCTGCAGCGCACCCATTCGAAAGTTGGCTCCCTCGTCCTGTGGGCTCAGAGCCAGCGCTTGGCTGTAGTCTGCCTCCGCGAAGACCAGGTTGCCCAGCTGGAAGAAGCAATCTAGGACCCGAGGGCGAGGTCTGAGTGCATCCCCAACTCCCAGAGGAAAACTAGGGCCCAGCCTGGACTCCTTCAGCAGTTAGCAAGGGTCTGACTGCCAGCCACCCAGCTCACCGCCTCGGTTGATGTACAGGCCCTTCTCGTTCTGCTCGTCTCTGATTGCCTTGTTCAGCAGCAGCACACCCTCCTGATAGGCACCCTGGGTGTAGCAGTACACAGCAAAGTCGTTGTATGTCAGCAGCAGCTGGCGCTGAGCCTGCCGTGCCAGGTTGCTTTGGTTGTCAGTCACCATGTCCAGCGCCTTCAGGAAATCTTCCACAGCTGGGTTGAATTGCTGGAGCCGTCTGTGCAAGGTACCCCTATTGTGGTGGACATGGCAGGTAGCAGAGAGGGACACAAGGGCCACAAGCATTCCATTTGGCTAGAAAGGCTACTGGCCACCCTAGGCCTTCTGGACCATGACCTCTGACTGTAGTGAATTGTGCCACAAGTCCTAGGTCTGAACTCTGGGCTTGGTCCTAAAGATTACTGCCTGGATAACCTATTAGTCATCTGGATAGTTTCCCAGATTGTGAGCCAGATATGTGCTCTCTTCCATGTTCAGGACAACTTTGTGGAGTTAGTTCTCTTACACCTTTATGTGGGTTCTAGGAATTGAACTCAGGTTGACAGATTTGTTCTGCAAGCTACTTTACCCACTGAGCCATCTCACATGCCCCTGTTTAGGCCTTTGTGTACACACACTTTAGCCAACTATCTAGATGAGAAAACCGCCAGGTTTAGGGAGATTGAATGGCACCAAATCCTTGGGATACCAGATATTATCCCTAGCCTCACACGCTCCCATAATAAACCATTCAACAGGCCTGGCTGGGGTCCTAGGATTCCCAGGTTATCACAGGGACCACCTCTCTGGTGCCATGATCCCAGCCAAAAGCAGGGAGGGAGAGGGTATTAGGGGCTAGAGGGAGAAGCTGAGGCCTAGGGAGGGCCAGAGACTTTCCTGAGACCACACAGCAGATCTTCAGGAGGACCAGCCCCTCTATACCCTGGTACCGGAAGAGGTAGAGGTTGGGGTCCAGGGGGTTGTTCTCAATGGCACAGCTGATACGTTTCAGTGCGCGGTGCAGCTTGCCCTGCACAGCCAGGATGCTGGCATCTTGGAGAGACTTCTTGGCCTGGTCCACCATCATCTGGAGCAGCCCTTTGGCCTGTGGGTGCTTGGGATCCAAGTTCAAGGCGCTTTGAAGGTCCTGATAGCAGAGCTTGGCCTGCAGGAGTGGAGGGGTGGCATGGTGGGGTGGCACTCTCCCAGGAGCAAGGAGAGGAAGCAGGCCTCTAGAAGACAAGCCGGTATCCCACCATGAATCCTGTGTCCCTCCCCTACATTATTGTTCTACGTTCCTGGCCTCCTGAATGAGGCAGGGAACATCAGGGGGAAAGAAAATCCATCCCCAGCCTCAACATTAAAAGCTCCTTTCCAAGTGCGACCTCACTGAGGCCGGTCAGCCTTAATTTATGCTGATGTTATCTCCTAGTAGGAGTCCTGAGGTGAGGACATTGTGTGGCCTCTTTCTCTCCTGCATCCTTCCTCCACTTCCTGTCCCTTACATCCACAGCAGCTGTGACCAAGGACAGACTGAAGTCTGGGTATGAGCAGAGAGCATTCCAGGCAAATGCCTTCCACTGGTATGCGGGTTAGCCAGTCAGTCAGCAGTCTTAGCAAGCACCTCACTGTCCTGTGGGTAACTGGTTGGAGGGTAAGCTGGGAGGACTGAGCAGTGGATGATACAGGGTGGGGCTGAGGTTGTCATGGGCTAGAGCACTGGCTGTATGGCCTTGGTCCAGGCACCTGTGGGCTGTTTTACTGTTCACCTTCCTTTAAGGGTTCCTGTCAGTCTTGGGGATGGGCCTGAGCAAAGATCTGGGTCAGAGCAGCTCTTCACAAGACACAAGTGGAGGCGGGAGTCAGCAATAAATATTATGAGTAGACTCTTGCCTTTGAAGGGGACTCCATGGAGTCACTTGTGTGACACTAAAGCCCAGCCTCTGGCTAGAACCTGTGTGGGCACCCTTGCTCAGCCACTCTCCATCCTGGCCTGGTGAAATGAAATGAATCTACCCTTCTTCCTCTTATCCTCTCTAGCTCCTCCCCATCTTGTTGCCAACATCCCTGCTCACCTAGAATGAGGCACACTGCTCAGGAGCCTCTTCCCTTCAGTTCTATCAGGACTATGGACACATTCCCCATCCCCCTCACTCTTTCCTCTTGCATTCTGCCTCCTCCCAGGACTGTCTCTCCAACTGACAGACTCCACAGCAGCTGGAAGTATCCCCTAGAGGTCACTGTCCCAGGGAACACTCTACCGAGAAAGACCGGGGACCCACTGTTCTCCCTGTAGGCCCCTCTTTGCTGCCTACATCCTCCTTAACCTACTCCCTGTGACCCTGCATCCATTGTCCCCAAGCTGTTCTCTGCACTCTCTGTCCCATGCTCAGCCTAGCAGGGAGGCGGGGCTTTAGAACTTGTCCACTGTGCACGTACAGAAGAAAGACAGGATGCCCGGTGTCGTGGTATACATCTTTAATCCCAGCAGAGGCAGGTGGAGCTCTGTGAGTTTGAGACCAGCCTAGCCTTTGGAATGAGTTTAGTACAGCTAGGGCTACACAGAGAAACCCTGTCTTGAAAAAAAAACGAGACCCCCCCCAAAAAAAAAACACTAACAACAACAAAAAGAAAAAGGAAAGAAAGATAGAAAGGAAGGAAGGAAGGAAGAGGAAAAAAGAAAAAAGGAAGGAAGGAAAGGAAGGAAGCCAAGAGGAAGGGCCATATCAGCTAATGTCTATGGTGTCTTGAATGCATGCGCCTGAAGCAGGTAAAGTGCTTTCTGCATAGGTCTGAGGACAGTGTGGATCCCCAGAACCCATGTCTCAGCCGAGAGCTCTAAAGGTACAGGGATAGTGTGACATACTCAAGCCCCCACCCCTTTTGTGGTCACCATAGAGCCTAGCACGGGTCTGGGACAGAGCCAGGGCTGACTGGTGCAGGACCCTGCCTGAGTAGGCAGGGTCCTCAGGCACTGCGTGGACATACAGGGATAAGACTTCCAGCTGGCCTTGCCTCCTCTGTCATCTTGGGACACACTGGGGGCTCCAGGCCACATACCTCCCCTGCCCACTGTGCACTACCTTCTGGAAGTAGTTGTAGAGCTGGGCCCGGAGAATGTAGACATCAGCAGTGGCCCTGCCCTGCTTCACCTCCCTAGTGATGAGGGAGAGGCATTCCTGAGGCCGCTTGAGGGCCAGTAGGCAGGCTATGCTGGGGGTAGAGAGCAGAGGGCAGAGGATACTCAGCCTGGGCCAGGAAGAGGCTGCTGGGAGAGCTGAAGGCATGGCACACTCACCATCGGTAGCTGAAAGAAGGGTTCTGGGGCTGGAGGTCAGAGGCTTGCAGGAAGACATACAGGGCTTCCTGGAACTCACACAGCTCAAACAGGCACTGTCCCTGAGGAGAGGGGACTGTCAGTTCTGCTATAACGCCAGCTCTGCTGAACTCTACGTTTGGCAGAGCATAGGGAGAGAGGCCTGGACAGAGACAGAGACTTCAAGAGACAGAGATGGAGAGATGCAGAGCTGAGAAGAGACATCAAGAAACAGAGAGGAACACAGCTACATGGAGATTTGAGAAAGAACTCGACAGCAGGTGAGAGCGGTGGTGGTCTGGAATTCACAAACATCCTCCCCCTCTTTCAGATGAAGGAAATAAGGCCAAAGAGGTGAAGTGAGCTCCCCAAGATGACACAGGAAGTGAGCTGGCAGGACACGGGCCCTTGAACAGTTATCTGAGTGCTTTGAGGGCTCTCCTGCCTTCTCTGGTATGTCTGTTTTGTGTTTCACACTGTAGCCCATACTGGTCAGGAACTATGTGACCGCAGCAGACCTTGAACTCATGACAGTCTTCCTGCCTCAGTTTCTGGAGCGCTGGACTTGCAAGCCTGAACCACCCTGCCTGGCCCAGTGTTTCTTTTTTTATTACATGTATTTGTTCTGGGTAGGAGGCAGGCTCATGTCACAGCTCACGCGTGGAAGTCATGCATAAGGTGCAGGTGTCTGTTCTCTTTCCATTGTGTAGATCTCAGCTATCAAATTCAGGTTGTCAAAAAAAAAAAAAAAATCAGGTTGTCAGGCCTAAGAGGCAAACACTCTCACCTGCTGAGCCATCTCACTGGCCCCCAATGCTTCTTTGTAAAACCAAATGATTTGGCGTTTTATGAGACCGGGGCTTGAACTCAGGCCCTTGGCAGATGTTCTAACACTGCTACAGCCAACTCAACTTGTACCCAATATCTGACCTTCAAAAGAACAGACACCGAGGGTGGCGAGATGACTCAGTGGGTGAAGGTGATTGTCACCATGTGTGCTCACATGCTAGGAGACAACTGACTTCTGCAGGTTGTCTTCTGACCTCCCTACGTACACACATGCGCACATACACATGTGAATAAATAAAAAATAAATGTTAAGCAATTAAAATTTTTACTTAGTTCTAGGGATAGTACTCAGGGCCCTCTGTATGCCAGGAAGGCCTCCTACCACTGAGCAACACCCCTATTGACTCAACCAAATCACATTTAAAATTTGTTTCAGTCACACTTGTCACATTCTAAGGGCTCAATACTCCCCTGTTGCCAGTAGCAGCCCTAGTAGACAGTATAGAGTAGATCATATCCTTACTGCAGAAGTTCCATTTAGACACCCCTGGCTGTTGAAATTAGTAAACCGGTGATGAGGGCAGCAAGTGGGGACACAGACACAGGGCCAGGAGGCTCCAGGCACTCAGATCCTATCCCAGGAAGACTCCCTGCAGCTGAAAGGCAAGCCAGTAGCTGGGTGGAGGGTGAGCGCCGCTCTGTGGGCCGGGCAGCCCAGGCACCTGGAGGTAGAGCATGAAGGACAGCCGCCGCAGGTATTTGGTATTGTCTGGCTCGTAGGTGTAGGCCCTGCGCAGGTTCTGGAGGGCAGAGGAGAAGTCGCAGAGCTGGATGAAGGCCTCAGCACGGAAAATGTAGAAGTCTACCTGAAGACAAAGAGACCCAGGCTGCTGCTTCCTCTCCATTATCTGCCCTCGGGGTGGCTCCTCAAGGCCTAGCAAGAATTTGATGGTCCTGGGAGGTGTGACAGGGAGGCAGAAGTGTAAGCCAGAGGCTTCCCGGGACTCTGACTGTCTTACCAGGCTGGGGTTCAGGTGGAGGGCACGGGAGAAGAACAGCACAGCCGTCTCCCAGTCCTCTTGTTCTAGGCACTTATGGCCTTCATGAAAGCTGTGAGGACAGGAAGGGTAGAGGCAGTGGGGCTGGCCTTGATCTTGGACCAGCCCAAGACATTCTCAGGTCACAGTGGGATAGGCAGGAGGGAGGGAAAAGGAATCAGAGCTCCAAGGAGGGTTTCAGGCCATCAGCCTTTTATCCTTTCATCCATTAGTGTTCACTGAGGCACAGAGAGGGACAGCAGCCACCTTAAGGCTGTACCCTGTGTTAATGACTGTGTGCAGCAGGAACCTGGGGCTGGGGACAAGGAAGTCACTCACTACTCTTTGACTTTGACAGGCACTGATGTCCCCGATATCTTTGGTTTCTGAATATCATCAATCCTATAGAACACCTGGCTGGACCCAAAGATGCGCCGCAAGATCTTCTCCCGGGGTTCAGGGACCTTCAGCTTTACAATTTTCTTCACCTTGGCATTGTCAGGCTCCTAGAACCACACCAGGGGCAGTAAGCTTGGAAGGCCTCAGGGACCACCCCACATCGCTTCTACACTTTCCCAGGAACTCTGCCTGGTGGAGGAGGTGTGGAAAAGCCTCCTAGTAGAAGGCACGCCCAGTCTGGAGCTCAACAGTCCCACAGAGTTCCAACACTTCCCTAGCCCTGCCTCTTTCCCTCTCCTGCAGTGAAGATCAAGGAGACGAAAGCCCTCGTAGCTGCTGCGTCCTCTGTTCCCCTCTTGGACTCTGCCGGCCCTACCTTGTGCTCTGCCCAGTGTTCTCAGCACCCCAGCTCAGACCCTGCTCCACATGCAGGACTTGAGGTTGCTTGTCAGTTCTTTTGAGAGTTCCCTGAGACTCACACCCAGCAGACCACACTGAGCAAGCACTTCGATTACTATCTTCCCAGGACTTCTCACTTCTGTGTGGTTACCCTTCCCATTGTCACCAGAATCAGGAACCTATGTCTCTTCAGTCCTAAAGTCCTGCATTTCACTCCTCAAAATCTCTCCACGGGGGCTGCTGTGGTGGTACTCACCTTTGATTCCTGCATTTGACTGGCAGAGGCAGGCAGGCTATACTCAGTCTATAAAACAAAAACACAACAACAACAAAATCCCTAAGAAAACCTCTCTGCCCTCTCCTTTAGGGCTGGGAGGCCCATCATCCGTCTGGCCTCCCGCACTACAAATGCTGAAGCTTCCCCTGAAGGGCTTGACCGGCTCTGCTTTAAGCCCTTTTTGCAGCCCTGCCCTCTGCCTCGGCCTTCCCCTTCTTCTTCCTCAGCCCTCACCTCGCTTTTATCTGACATGGCCAAGTTTCCAGGTTGACCTCTAGCCTGAGTTAACTCCCTGGTTCCCTGCCTCCGTCGTTGCTAGGCACCAGCTCCAGGATGCCCATAGGCCCCGCCCATTTGGCCACGCCTCCGAGAGTCAATAGAAGCTTAGGTGAGTCAAGGCCTACGTCAAGGAAAGAACCTGTGGACTGTGCGCGCCGAGGCGGGCTAGAGTAGAAACGTAACGAGGCACGACACCCCGCCCCCGCCCCCGAGCAAAGGCGATGGACGACACAGGGATACACAACGCCGTGGAATGCACCCAGAGGCTGGCCTTGGCCGAGCCCCGCCCACTTCCGCCCCGCAGAGGCAAGGTGGACACCAAACTCGGCCTGGATTGGTCGTTGCTTGGCACGTGGCGATGATATTGGTTTAGGGCTGTCTGACGTCAAGGGGCGGGGTCATGGCCCTGAATGGGGTTGGTGTGTTGCAGTTCGGCCTTTTCCGCCCCGGAATGCGACGGAGTTGGGCTTTGAGGCGGTGCGTTTCGGAGGCTCCGTTCCCTGGGAAGCGGTGGCTGGTGAGCGAGGCGTGGTTTGACCGCGTAGTGTCCAGGGGCCTGGCTCCGCCGCTGCCACCGTCTCCCGGATAAAGTTTCCCAAGCTCCTTGTCAGTGCCCACCCGCCAACATTTAAAATCTTAGGTTGCGAATGCATGTGTGTGCATGTGCGTGTGGCTGTCAGAGGGCAACTTGGGAGTTGGTGCGCTTCACCATCTGGGTCTCGGGGATCGAACCTAGTTTGTCAGCAAGTACCCTTACTTTCTGAGCCGTCTTTCCGGGCTCCTTGTGAGTTGTTTTGACTTAGTTAAACAGCTGCAATATTGACCGGCTCAAAACTTAGGTGCGGCACCCCCGTTCTTGTGGGGCCACCAGGAGTTCCCAGGCTCCTAGGCGATGCTTCCAGAATCCTGGCGCTCCTCTGTGTTTTCTGTGTGTTGCCCGCAGGTGGCCGGCCTAGGGAACCACGGAATGCCGGGCACCCGGCACAGCGTGGGCATGGCGGTGGTGGGACAAATAGCGCGGCGACTGGGAGTGGCGGAGAGCTGGGCTCCTGACTCAAGGTGTGCTGCCGACCTCGCCCTGGCCCCTCTTGGGGATGCCCAGCTGGTACTGCTCCGGCCGCGGCGCCTCATGAACGTCAACGGGCGCAGCGTTGCCCAAGCTGGTGAGTTATGGGTTTCATGGATAAGAGGGCACAGAGACCAGAGAGGGGTTTCAATTGTGACAAATGCCTGGTGAGCCCGAACTACTGCAGTGAGGACTTGGGGAGCCTGTTTCTTTATGTGCGGGGTCGTTGTGATCCCTCTGAGCAGATGGGAAGTGACGAGGGTGTTGTTTCCTCGTCTCCAGCGGAGTTGTTTGGGCTGGCTGCGGAGGAGATCTATCTGGTGCACGATGAACTGGACAAGCCCCTGGGAAAGCTAGCTCTGAAGCTGGGGGGCAGCGCAAGGTGAGCCTGCCTGTTCTCAGGATTGGGTAGGGATGCCGGCCTCTGTCAGGGCGGAGTAGGGTTGTTGAACATTTGTCTGTAGGCTGGGCTGCCCTGAAGGAGGCCTGGGAGGGGAAAGTGAGGAAGAGCGCTGCCTTAGGAAGTGCTCACTCCTCTGCACATCCCTCCAAGGGGCCACAATGGCGTCCGGTCCTGCATTAGCTGTCTGAAGTCCAGTGTGAGTCTACCCCTCTGACCAGCCCTGGGTGGGGGTGGCCGGCGTGGGGTCCTCAGTGTATCTCACCAAGACACCCTCATTTTCCTGCAACCCCACAGGCAATGCCAAGGCTGCGGGTGGGCATCGGGCGCCCCACACACCCTAATATGGTGGAGGCTCATGTCCTGGGATGCTTCTCCCCAGAGGAGCAGGAGCTACTGTCCCCATTGCTGGATCAGGCCACTGACCTGCTCCTGGACCACATCCGTGCTCGAAGCCTCGGGCTCTGACCACAGTAGACACGACTGCCTGCCTGCCCGTGCCCTGAAGCCCGGAAAGGGCCACACAACTGCCATGACACATGTGGTACCCACTGTTTATGTAACTTGTCTGGGTTGCCCAGGGCCACTTGCAGATTCAAGGAAGGTCTGTGGCCACAACAGTCTGTTTCTGCGGTGACTTGGTCTCTCCATGTGCTACTTGTGGTATAGGAAACGTCTAGGAAGGTTAAACTTTCTGAACTTTTTGAGAGCGACAGATGAGTAGATCTGCAAGATTAAAAGATGCTGGCTTGAAATCTGAAGCCTCCTGTGGGGGGAGCCTCTAATTTCTTGCCAGTGGGGTGGGGACAAAAGGGTCTGACAGACCCTCTTTTCAGGGGATGGGTAGATATTGGTTAGCCTTAGGCCATTTTACAGGTGGGGAGGATCAGATAGATCCTACGCTATCCCTGAGGCCACCCAACTACAGCCTGGCAGAACTAAGGCTAGCTGTCAGCCTGCTGTCCCCAGGGTCCCTTGCACCCCTACCTCATTAGTGTTCTGTAACTGGCAGATCCCCATTCGGGCAGCGAATGAGAGAGACCTGACATCCTGAGGGTTGGGTGGGATGCGGACCTGGCGAGGCACCAGCCCTAGGTCCCCTGGATGGTAGGTTGTAATGGCGGAGAGCTGCTGCAGCAGAGAAGCAGCCGCTGTCTTGGACGCCTTGGTGCTGTGGAGAGGGACCAGGGGTCATCCCCTCCATTTCCGCAAGAGGAGGTGTAGGGTCTGCGGAGGCGCCCACAGGGCTGACTCCTCACCTCTCTTTGGAGGGGACCTGGGGCTGCTTCTCCCGGTGGGAAGTGAAGTCTAACTGTGACTTTGACACCACAGCCCTGCTGAGCAGGGCCAGCAGCTGCTGCAGGAGCTCCTTGTGCTGCAGCTGGAGCACCACATCGAACTCCCCATCCTCCGAGTCTGTTCGGATCTGTCAGTGCGAGGTGGGCTAAATACCACAGCGGCCCAGACACCCACCCGCCTCCATGCCCGATGTTCCAAGCCAGCGTTCCTGGTCTGTGGACAAACCATCAGGCTAGGGGCTCTCTAGAGCCCCAGAAGAGGAATTCAGCTCTTTGGAGATATGAAAGGAATCTCTTCTGTTCTTTCTTCTGCCCGCCTACTGCTGCCTCCCGTGTGCTAGGATTAAAGGTCTGTACCTTGAACCCATTCAGCCCCAGTCAGGTCTTGAATTTGGAATCTTCCTGCCTCAGCCTTCTCTGTACCTAGTATGACTAGACCCACTCTTGAATGGATCTTTGAGGTCCAGAGTCAGAAAAGAAGTCTGGCCATGAGCCTCTCAGGAAAGAGGCCCTCTGTGGTTGGCTCTGGTGGCAAGTTTCTTGAGGTCAACACTTGTCCTCCAGCCGCTGGCCCCTTGGTGTCTCCCACTGCACACCTGCATGATATCCTGTAGGAGGGAGGTGGCCTGGGCCAGGACTGTCTCGAGGCTGGTCCGAACTTTCTGTTCCTCAGTCAGCTTCTCTTGTAGCTGCTCCGCCTCTGCTTCCTGCCTCCTCAGCTGCTCTTCCAGCTGGTCTTTCTCGCTTCTGACCCAGGACAGGATAAAGCACACAGCTTGCCCCATCTCCCGCCTCTGGCTGGCACTGCCTCTTTGCTGTGCCCCGCCTTTTCTGTGCAGTTCATCTAAACTCAGGCCTCAGCCTGAGTTTAGTCCAAACTCTGATAGCCCAAACCCTGAGGCTCTAGACAAGGGCGTGCCCCAGCAGGCTCCCCCCAGCTTCCATCCCGATCGGCTCACTTCAGGGTCTGGTTGTCGTTCTGCAGCTTCTGGGAGTTCTGTTCCAGTTTGGAGAGCTGTTGACGCAGCTGCTCTGCCTCCTCTGTGCACTGTTTCTGCTGGCTGCACTTCTCTGTCAGCATGAGGATGATCTGCAGTGGCGGGCAGGTGCCGCAGACTTCTGGTGGGACCCCAGCCCACGCCTTCCTCCCTCCTGGAGGTACAGCTAGGACTGCCACGTACAGGCAGGCCAGTACCACACCTCTGGACAACAGCTAGGCAGGGGCGGGCTCCGCTCAGTTATGAGGACTTTAAAGCAAACAGACTCCAGTGCTAGGGACAGCACCCCCATAAGGAAAGCCTGGGACTTCACTGCAAACCCTCTCCTCATGACTTGGTTCTGAGGCCCGCCCTCATTTCGCAGGAGGAGGGCATGGTGGTCTTACCTTCCGATGGCCTCTGTTGTTCCTGGCCATGATCTTTTGGGTGTCCTCCAGCAGCTCCAGCTGTCGGCACAGCCTGTCGTGGGCGCCCTTGAGCTGATCATTCTCCTGCTGCAGCTGGATGCCTTGCTGGGACACCTTGGACAGCTGCAATGTCACGCTGTTATTCTCTAAGATGGCCCTCCTGGTTGTCTCCCACATCTGGTTGGTGGCCACCTTTCGAAACTCAGTGGCCACCATGTTCACACGGTGGATGATCTCCTTCCTCAGCCTGGCCAGGAGGGTGGGGTTGGAAGGGAGCCAAGTGGGTAGGTGTAAGTCTTGGTAACCCCCCCTTTTTTGCTGGGGGGGGGGTCGGGGTCGGGCAGAGAACCCAGGCTCTTCCACAGAGAATCTCTGGGCCTTTGGAATTTAAACCACTGAAACATTCTTACCTATTAAATAAACACAAAGTAACAAGAAGTGACAAGAGGACAGGGAAGCATCCAGTGCCCTCCTGGGGACTGGCTGGGAGCTTACTCTTCTGTCCCCACCCCCCATGAGTCCCAATCAGGGTTCTGGGGGACAGAGGCTGGGGAGTCCATTGGTCCCCTTCTGGAAAGTGAGGAGAGCTCAAGACTGCTGTGTGTGGCCCCAGCAGGTCCGCAGCCTGCCCACCTGTCCTTGTCCAGTACAGACTTCTTCTCCAGGTTGTACATATAGTCCTTGTATTCGCCCTCCTGCTTCTGAAGCTGCTCCTCCAGAATCAGGTACTTTTCTGTGAGCTCCTCTTTCTGCAGGCGGAATTCTTCCAGGGCAGTCAGCTTTGCTCCTGCCCGTCAGGAGCCACAAGGCTGGTGAGGCACTGCCTCCGAGGGCCTTGAGTGACACCCCTCCAAGGTCTCAAACTTGCCCATGTCTTCCCTCTTCCTCAAGAAATCCCCCCCCTGGTCCCTCCCCTCATGAGAGTAACCGTGACAATAGCAGCTTCCCCTGGGCAGACAAGTCCCAACAGCCCCCTTTCAAGGGTACATCAGACCCTCCATCTCTCTGAAGAATTTCCTCATCTACAAGCCGGGGAAGGGGGAGCATTTCTGGCCTTGGGAATGCGTGGACAACTAAGGCAGACAGTGTCTGAAGCGCCATGCAGCGTTGCTACTCCAGGTAGCTGTGGCATCTGGGGTTCCCAGGTGGGACCCGCAGCCTTCAGTGGCAAATCCCCACACATGTGCTGGCCCGTCCCCCTGGTCCCCTCACCAAGGGCGATGTTCTCTGTGGTGAGCTGGTCCTTGGTTTCCTGGAACTCATGGCGAACCTGGGCCAGCTGTGCCTCGAAAGCGTCCTTCTCTATCTCCTTGGCCAGCTGTAGGTTCTGCAGCTGCTCATTGAGGTCTGTGATCTCTTCCACCCTCTGGTTCAGTGTGCGCTTGAGGAAGGCCACAATCTCCTTCTTGTTGTTGGCCAGCTGCTCGAACTCTTGGCGGAATAGCTTCTCTTGCACGGCGAGTTCATCCCACTTCCTCTGGTACCTGGGGTTGGGTAGGGCAGAGAACAAGGCTGAGCCAGGACAGGCCTGGTCACTGGTGCCACTGGACATGCTCTCCCAGACCCTTCCACAAAGAGCCATTTCAGGTTTCCCATGGCCTGACTCCAGTCTCCTCTCCCACTGTCACACCTGGAGGCCTTAACCTCAGCCTGGGCTCGACTTTAGACTATATGTTTTAAGGTTTTGTGTGTGTGTGTGTGTGTGTGTGTGTAAGCCTGAGGTCAATGTTGAGTGTCTTCTTGGAAGGTTCTGTGCCTTCAGTTTCTGAGGCAGTGTCTCTGAATCATCTTTTTTTTTTTTTTTCCTGAGGCAAGGATTCTCTGTATAGCCCTGGCTGTCCTGGAACTCTCTCTGTAGACTAGGCTGGCCTCAAACTCAGGGATCCACCTGCCTCTGCCTCCTGAGTGCTGGGATTAAAGTCGAGTGAACCACACCCGCCATCTCTCTTTGAATCTAAAGTGTACGAGGTTGGCTAGGCTGGCTGGCTGGTGAGCTTCAGAGAGCCACTCCCATCAAGGTCATGGTTATAACACAGTGACATGCCTGGCTTTTTTTTTTTTTTTCCCAGGAGTCCTGGGATCTGAACTCTAACACTCCTGCTTGCTTGTCAGGACTTTGCCGAGTCATCTCCCTAGCCAGCATCTTCTGTTTCTTACCTCACTCAAATGTTTAGTTTATTTTTATATTCACTTACTGATTTGTTTTGAGACAGAAAGGGTTTCACTTTACAGTTCTGGTTGTCCTGGAATTCACTGTGTCGACCAGGCTGGCGTCCAAGCCTGACTCTGCCTCTTCAGTGGTGGGACCAAAGGTGCGTACCACTTCACCTGGTTACCTCACTCAAATACAGGCCTTGTGGGGACTGAGCCCATGCTCCACAGTGGTAACAGATGTTCACACCTGTTTTTGGTTTCCAGGAGGCATGCATTTGCTGAGACTCCCCAACATCACAGACAAGGAAACTGAGGCTCAAGGAGAGAAAACTAGAGAGTGACAAGACCAGAACTTGAACCCAAGTCAATCAGACCTGGAAGCTGAGGCTCTTACCCACAATGCCTGTCTCCACAGCCAGCCCACTCAGCTGGTCAAGCCCTTCCTCTGTATCTCAGGACCTAAGAGTTTGGTAAACATTAAGCACCCAATAACTATGTGTTAAATGTGTTTTCCTGCCAGGCTCAGTGGCACACGCCTTTAATCCCAGCACTCTGGGAGGCAGAGGCAGGAGGATCTCCGAGTTTGAGGCCAGCCTGGTCTACAGAGTGAACCCAGGACAGCCAAGGCTACACAGAGAAACCATGTCTCAAAAACAAACAAACAAACAAACAAACAAACAAACAAACAAACAAAGACTTCTCTTGTGGGACTAGTATGAAGCAGAGACGGTGTAGGGTGCTGTAGATACAGACATGTTTCGTTTAATCCCAGGTGTGGGATATAGGACTGATTCAGACTATTTGCCTCATGTGGGCTCTGAGAGGAGCTCTTTGCCAGCTGCAGAGAGTTTGAATCTGAGGGCTCTGGAGAGAGACTCAATGCCGGAGCCCAGAGAGAGGAGAACTCTGGGAAGGAACCAGATTGCTGCTATTCCCCTCTGCAGCTCCTGTTGCTGTTTTCAGACAAGAAGCTGGAGAGCCCCTGAAACAAGGGTTGGGGCCGGCCCCAAAGAACGCAACAACCCTAGCCAGCAGGAAGCAGCTAAGAGAACTGCACCCCTCTCCCGCCAACCCTTTCTCCTACCTGATGTTGGAAGGTATCAGGGTGGAGTAGGGAGAAAGATGTTTAAAAAATGTAAGTTTTTTAAAAGTAGGGCTTCCTGGATCTACGCCTACCTGGCGCCCGCTGTGACTTTCTGAAACGTCAACCCTATGACCAGCCACTGCCTTGTTGCCTTGTGTTTACATTCATTACAGATGTGTGGTATTCGTGTGTATGCACGTGTGTGCATGTGCGTGGAGGCCAGAGGCTGCTATTTGCTGAGACTCCCAGTGACCTAAGGGTGTTGGAGCTGTGATAATTACACAAGAAATCAAGGTTCTCCACCCTGAATATCGCAGCAGTCTCCTACCTGGACCCGGAGCTCACAAGTTCACCAGTCTAGCTAGCCAGCTAGCCTGCGTTAGAGCAGTGGTCCTCACCTTCCTAATGCCGCACCCTTTAACACATGCACCTCATGTGGTGGTGACCCCAAACCATAAAATTGTTTTTGTTGCTACTTCATAACTGGAATTTTGCTACTGCAATGAATCATAATGCAAATAGCTGCATTCTCTGAGCGTCTCAGGGCATCATGACCCACAGGTTGAGAACCTCTGCTCTAGGGGGCTCTTTCATCTCTATCCCATGCAGTGGGACCATTTGTATGAGTGCTAGAGATCCAGATTCCAAGCCCCACATCTGAGTGGCCGGTGTTTTGGTTACTGAGCCATCTCCCCATTTTAAGCGTTGTGCTTTGGGGCTGAGGTGGGCACTTAACAGTTGTCAGAAAGTTAGCTTCCTGTTGCTTGTTTTCTTGAGACCAGATCTTACCCTACAGCCCAGGCTGGCCTGGAAATCACAAGCTGGCCTGGGACTTAGACAAACCTGAGATTGTAGGCATGTGCCACCATGCCCAGGTTAGAAACTATATTTTTATAAACTTTTTTAGAGAAAAATGTCCATTTTATTTTTAATGAATTAATTTTAAAAAATGTATGAGTGTTCTGACTGCATGTACATCTGCCTGCTAGAAGAGGGCATCATGAGCCACCATGTGGTGGCTGGGAATTGAACTCAGGACCTCTGGAAGGGCAGACAGTGCGCTTAATCACTGAGCCCTCTCTCCAGCCACCATTTGTAGACATTTTATTGCATTTTATTTATTGATTGTGTATGCACATGCATGCATGTGGGCCATTGTGCACAGTGGAGGTCAGAGGACCACCTGAAGGAGTTGATTCTCTCCCTCCACTGTGCAGGGCCTGGGGATGAGGGGCAGTGCACTGGGCCATCTCACTGGCCCTAAAAACTAGTGGGTTTGTTTGTTGTTTTTTAAAGAGCAAATGTAATGTCCCTCATTAAATCTTAAGAGGTCCCTTCCCTGCCATCTCTGCCACATATAAACCCAGCCCTAAGACAGAATGCCGCATGTAGGAAATCCACCTTCTTTAGCTTCCATTTAGGGACCTGTAATGGTTCACACTGGTAATCTCACTCCACACTTGGGAGGCTGAGGCAGATGGATCAGCATGAGTATGAGGCTAGCCTGGGCTAAAAGGTAGTACCCTGTCTCTAAAACAAAACTAACACACTTAGGCAAACAGCACCAGTCTAGAGAAACAACCCTGGGCCTTGGCATAAGGAATGAAGGGCACAAGTGACCTCCCAGGCCACCAGGGAGAGCCATTTCCAATTTATCCCACTGGTTAAACTATCCTTTTATAGGGCTTAAGGTCTTGTTGGGGCGAGGTGGGAGTTGGGGGGCTTACCTGGGATTGAGATGCTAATGCTCCCCAAGCTCTGGGAGCTATGAAGGGGTGGGGAAATCCATTACCCGCTCACCACCTTCAGTGTTCCCTGTTTCCTTAGGAAACTGAGGCAGGGAGGGCTGGGCCCTGACATAACAGAGTCCAGATCTAAGTGTCTGAACCTGTGTGCTTCTAGCCTGGCAGCACTAACATCCATCCCTACTTCCCACCCACCGGGCAAGCCTGTCCTCCAGGTCTTGGATCTGTTTGTGGTAGAATTCCTTCAGCTCCTCCACCAAGATCGACTCCGGAGACCTCAAGGCCGTACTGATATTCTTGCCCCCTTTCTTCTTCTTAACCTCAGACTCCTTGCCTCCTTTGTTTGACTTCTTTTTGGGAGCCATGGCCAATGGCTACCACTGTTTCAAGTCCCCTTTAAGAGGCCAGGTAGTTGCTAAGGAAGTTGATCCCATACATAGCAACAGCCAGACAGCGAGGCTGGGAAAATTAAAGGGCTACTGTCCTCTTCCTGGCCTACGCTTAGCCTTTCCAAGCAGAATGCCAGGCTCTTGGGTACAAGTTTGGGTTTGAGGAAGACCTTTCCTTCCCTGAAATGGAAATAAATAATGGGGGAAATTAATTACAATCATCAAGGACCTAGCCTGTCACTTCGGGCTAATCAGAAGGAGGTCTAAGCTGGTAGGACCTCCTCATAGACTTTTAGCCAAGACTAGAAGACAATCACTGGGCCCCCAGGCTAGGATGTGCCTCTTCTCGACCACCCTGTCAATTCCTTAGTGGCCCAGGCACACAACATTTTATATTGGAGGCTCCAGCCTGGGCTCTTGGGATATCCTTAAAGCTTAGTGGCAGGGGCCATCTGTCCCACACTACCCTAATAGGTGAAGTTCTTTCTGTAGCTTTGGTCTTGGCTGTAGCATGGTAGGGAGGGAAAGCCCCTGGGGTGGGGGAGGCAGCGTACATGTGTGATGGGGGACAGTCAGTATCTGGCTGTCAGCTGGCCCCTCCCTTGAGTCTCTACCCTTTCATCACTAAGCCATCTCACAGTCACACTGGACTTTTTTCCCATTCATGAGGATGCCTGCTCAAGACTGGGGACCACCATCGTGTTCAGGGATGCCTGAACACTTAGTGGGTTTGCTCTAAGTGAGGCTCAACTTCGTGGGTATCACAGGAGGTAACAGCTATCGTACACAGAGGCCTACAGGGCATTCCACTCAGGTGGAATCTGCCTGATTCTCCTAGCCACCTCTGTTCTGACTCCATGGGAATGAATGCCTGTTTTGGCCCTTAGAAGGACAGAGCAGCCACATGGCCTGGGCTCCAGGGTTACTAGGCTGGTGGCTCCGGCTTTGACTGTGTTTTGGCCTGCTGCAGTAGCTTCCCCTCCACCCCTTGAAAATGTGCTGCAGCTTTTGGAGGAGTGGCTTGACGCTCCCTCTGAACCCTGGGAGCTAGGGCTCCCTTGGAACCTTAAAACATTGTGCTACTTTGCTGTCGTGAAATGGGGTGGAGAGGGGTGACAGAAAGCCTGGCCAACAGAAATCAGAAGAAAGAGAAATTGGATAGCCAAGCATGGCCATGCACACCTGTAATCTCAGTTTCTTGGAGGGAGGACACACAAGTTCAAGGTCAGCTTGGGCAACTCAGCGAGAGATTGTCACAAAATAAGAAAACATGGGAGCGGGAGAGATGGCTCAGTGGATAAGAGCACTGTCTGTTCCTCCAGAGGTCCTGAGTTCAATTCCTAGCAACCACATGGTGGCTCACAACCATCTAGACTAGAATCTGATACCGTCTCCTGGCATGGAGGTGTATACAGAGACAAAACACTCATACAATAAATAAATAAATCTTAAAAAAAGAAAGAAAACATGGGCCAGCAATATGGCTCACTGGGTCAAACTGCTTGTCCCACAAGCCTGATGATTTGAGTTCTATGCCCAGAACCCACACTGCAAGGAGAAACTGACTCCAGGAAGTCGTTCTGACCTTTGCATGCAGGTCACCACACACACACACACACACACAGATAATAAAACAGAATAAACAGCAAGTGAACAAAACCCCCAAAAGCGAAAGACGTTGAAGAGCCATTTCCATGGCATGAGGGACAGGACTCTGGGGAGATGGAATACACAGTACCCCACTTCAGCGGTTACTCAGTTTAGAATTCAAGTCCCTGTTTTGTACCTTGTTCCAGGCATTCTGGTGACACGACACACTGGCTGGCTGAAGTCATCCGGGAGTGAGCTTTAGGAGACACCAGGCCCCTCTGAGCTCCAGCTTCCTGATCTGCCAAGTGGCACTGAACACACGTCAGTGAGAGGCCTGGCCTGAGTGCTAGACGCCGTCTTCACCACTGCCTACATGGCAAGCCTTGGAGGAGCTGGGTGGGATGCTCTGCAGGACTGTCCTTCAAGCCAAATTGCGACTGTTTCATGAAGTCAGCTGGGCATGCGTGCAGGCTGTCAATGAGCTCGTTGCCTGCTGACCTTCCCTTCTGGAAGGAGATGAGGAGGACCCTGAACCCACCTCTCCCAACCTGCTGTGTGCACTTCTGCCCTAACTGCCTGTGGCCTCAGGGCCTTGGGAAGGAGCTCCATCTATGCAGGCATCTCATTTCCAGTGACACTGTTTCGGATTTCCCCATGTTCCCTGTGAGTAAGCTCAATAACACTCACTGGTTCCCCTGGGGGTAGGGGTGGGGGACCTTTGCAAACTTTGTTTTGTGTTTGGGACCTTAGAGAGGTGGGTAATGTGAGTTCCCCCACCCCCACCCCACACACCCTAGGCAAAGATCCTGGGAACATGTACATGATCTACAAAGTAGCCTTGAGTTGATATATTCTTTCCTGCAATGAAGGTGTTATTTTCTGTTACTGTAACAAAGACCCCAGGCTGGATAGTTTACAGAGGTTTAGGTAGTTGACTTAAAAATGTGTGTGTAATGGGCTGGAGAAATGGCTCAGAGGCTAAGAGCACTGGCTGTTCTTCCAAAGGTCCTGAGTTCAATTCCCAGCAAACACATGGTGGCTCACAACCATCTGTAATGAAATCTGGTGCCCTCTTCTGGGGTGCAGGCACACATGCAGTACAGAACACTGTATACATAAGAGATAAATAAATCTTAAAAAAAAGTGTGTATCTGGATAGATGGATGTTTTGACTGCATGTCTGCATGCACTGCCCACGGATGCCAGAAGAGGGAGGCAGATCCATTGGACTGGAGTTGTAGGTGGTTGTGACTCATCCTGTGGGACTCAAACTCTAGTCCTCTCAAAGAACAGAAAGATGTTCAGCCATCTCTCAAGCACTATTTTTTTTTTTTTTTTTAGACAGGATTTCTGTGTAGCCCCGGATGTCCTGGAGCTCACTCTATAGACCACTCTATAGGCTGGCCTCAAACTCACAGATATGCCTGCCTCTGCTGCAATTAAAGGCCTGTGCCACTTTGGCCCAGGGAATTTTTTTTTGGTGCTGGGGTGGAGCCTGAGGCCTCGCAAATGCTGGGAAGTGTTCTAACTGGCGTCATATCCCAACTTTCAAGCTTTTTCTTTATTCTTTAGTCTTGAAACAGGGTCTCACTAGGGCTGACCTTGAAATTGCTCTGTAGTCTAGGCAGCTCTAGAATTAAAAATCTTGTCTCTGCTTTCTAAACAGCTGGGGTTACAAGCCTGTTCCCCTAGGCCTAGTTTATTCGGCTGCTTAGTCCAGGAGCTCCTTCTGGCTGATGGTTGGAGCATGTGAGAGAAATCTGTTGTGAGAAACTGAGCCAGAAAGGCCAGGCTTGACTACAGACAGCGGCCCCTGGCGAGAACCACAGTACATCAATAACCCAGTCATTGCCTCAGTCTCTCCCAGGACTGCCTGTGACACAGGGAGCCGTGCTCCCAGCACGTGAATGGCCAGGGCCAAGCCATGTGCAGACTTCAGCAGGAGAGCATTTAATGATCCCTGCTGCTCCATGACCCGTAAAACTCTGCTTTCTCCGGACCAACCTCATAGCTGACTCTGCAGTTCACAGGACGCCACCAGCTTCCAAACCGGAGGAAGGAATCTCTTTCCACACATGAGCTGGGGTGGGAGCAGACATCGAAGGAGGGACTGGCATCCCGGTGCCTTAAACACACTGGACTACATGCTCGAGGTGAAATGGTCCTGCGGTGCCTGAGGCAGGGGCATTCTAGAAAGGACCAGGTTGAAAAGATGCGCCTGTGTCTAGGCGGGTCCTTATTTCCTCTGAAACAGTGCCTCACGATGTTGCCTTGGCCAGGCCTGGAGCTCATTATGTAGACCTGACTGACCTGACTGGCTGAACTCAAGAGATCCCCCTGCCTCTGCCTCCCAAGTACTAGGACTAAAGCTGAGTGCGATCACATCCACTGAGGCATCATCTTTTTGCCACCTGGAGCTAGTGACAAGCTTTGTCCCCAAATGGGAAATGGGTACAGAGGCAATGCAAGCCGCAATCCCTGGGATCCAGAAGACTCCAAGCCACAGCTGTGCGGTGGCTAGCCTCCTCTTCAGTCCCCAAAGAAAAACCAGCTCTACAGTGGGCCCGGGCACCAGGAGTGAGCGCTGATGTCTTTATTAGACTCAAATGCTGCAGTACAGGACGGTACAGAGCGGTACATGGTTGTGCTTCCATTCTTCAAACACTGAGATTCAAGAGTTTCAACTTAACAAGTTTCAAGACAGACTAGATGTTTTTTTTTTTCTTTTAAATATCCGTTTGAGAAATTATTTATATAAATAACATAAAGGAAACCCCACATGTTCGACAAACAAGGTCCTGAAGCATGAGCATTGCTTGACCAGAGGGAAAGGACGAAAGAAACCATTACAGAAATCAACCAGGGCTACTAGGATTCAGTCCTAACGGGAGAAGGGCAAGGGGCGGGATCTGAGAACTAAGACTCTACAGCCAGGAAGAGAGGAGGGCACAGGTCACCTGCAGTAGAGGAAGGCATATACCACGCTTGCGAAGACAGCACGAGACACAGTAATACACACAAGTCTGTGGGAGGGAGGGCCGGGGGCTGGGCTGGGGACATTTTTTGTGACTTCCACTGTCTTTATGTTTCACGACTCCAGCAGCAGAGTGAGTGCCATGCTCAGGGAGCTGCTGCGTCCTGAGGATGGAGGCCATCCTTTCAGCATCTGCTTCTGGAATTTCTGCTTGATAGCTAGCTATGTTTTATACAGCGACAATTTTTAATACAAAGAATAAAATGATCATTGTTTTCCTACAACCACAATGACACATGACTGTACATTACACAAAACTAAGATTGATGAAGTATCTTAAACTGAGGGTACTCTGAGCAGCAGGGACCCCATTCCTCAGGCCTACCTTCTAGAGCAAAGCACCCTTTGACCGGAATGTCAAACCCACATCTTCCCGTTCACTCCTGACCCTTGACCTCCATCCAGGCTGACTCTGTTCAAGTGAAGCCTTGGGAAGGAAGGAGCTGGCTGTGCCTAACTCTTCCCTTGAAGACCTGAGGGTGTTAGGCATGCTGGTTTAGGCTGGAGGATTTATGTTACAGCACTGTGGACACAGGTCAGGGCAAGCAGTGTCAGGCTCTGGAGACAACACTGGCTGGCACCCAGACTGGCTTCATGTGGGACCCCCCCCCCCACAGCTGCAACACCAGGCAAAGAGCCCGTTCCATGCTGGCCTTCAGGGGTGTCTGCTCACTGCCATTTCCTAGACTCTCTGCAGGAGAACAGGCAGTGAGCAGGGACTGGAGAGAAAAATAGATCACTTCCTCAGCTTGGAATATCGGGGGGCAGACACCTCATGATTCCCGACATGAACAGAAATGAGCCCAAACAAGCTTTGAGAAACATCCACACGTCTACCTTTTCCATACTCAAGCAATGTGCGCACGTGGCACGGGGCTATATACAGGTCACAGGATCATAAATACGAGGGATTCCACTCAGTTCAGAGTTCTGACGCTTCTGCAGTGCGGCGCTTGCGCGTGAACTTATAGTGGGATACGTACAGAAGATACTCATTTTTAAAAAAACAGCACATTACTCTCTTGCTTTTCAGAGGACAAATGGGGTGTCATCGCACAGGAGAAGAACTCAGCGCGGCAACGGGGTGGCCAGGGCGTGCAGGGATGGGGAGGCAGCAGAGTAACCAAGGTGTCGCGCTGGGGAGCTGCAGAGCATTGTGGGAAGGGAGCCAGGGTTTTGGAGGGGCGGCTTATTTTTTAACTGCTTATTTCTTCATCTGTTTTAGTCAGCTTCTTCAGCGTATCCAGCAGTTTCTGTGGGGTGAGAATGTGCGTGGATCCTGGGAAGACGGAGAAGACAGTGAGCTCACTCACCTATTACAGCCTGAGGCTTCTTTCCCCCATTCACCATTCCCCCCAACCCTGGTATGGGTCTAGTGGAAGCTGGGAGGGGGCAGGGGATGGAAGCCTTGGGCCCTGTTAGAATAGGCTTAGGAGGCATTTAGGCTCAAGCAGGGTCCCAGGCTGAACCTAGAAACCATCTCTCAATCAGAGCCCAGCGCCATCTGCCAGGTGACTGACAGTGGCCGTGCTTTGTCATCTCTTGAAGCCAGGGAGAGAAATTTCAAATATGGCAAGAGACAGTGGCTGAGAAGGGCAGAGGCCTGCAGCTGTCTCTATGCAGAGAGAATGGTGCCTGGTAGGACATGGGGACCCACTGACGTCTGGGAGCCAGCATGGCGGGGTCCTCAGGTGTGAGAGGGAAAGGGTGGGAACCTGAGGCCTTACCTTGTGGAGACCGGTATTGTAAGTGATTGGAAATGCTTGCAAAAGTTTAAGCTAATGGAATCAGATATGCTTCTAGAGCAAAGCTTAAAAAAAAATTAAAATGAAACAAATCTTAAGATGAAGGGCTTTTCCACAGAGATGTGGGTGTGCTAATGACGCGGGGCCGAGTGGTTGGACATGGGCTTAAACAGAATGGAGGTGACGGGTGGTGTGAGCATGAGGCGTGCATGCACGCAGCAGTGGGTGCAAAGCGGGTCCCGGTGGGACAGGAGAACTAAACGAAAGATCCGTTCTTGAAAATGTGCCTCCCTGGGAACCTGGAAGCAGTAGGCCTCTGTGGGAGCGGGGACCCGAGATCCTACTTCCAGACTTCCATTCCAAGGGCAGGCACAAGGAGGCTTGGTCCCCGTGCCTCTGACCACCACTTGCTCAGTGGCCTGGAAACTTCCTGGTTAGTCTGGACCACAAGAAAAGCAACAATCTGAGAGGCGTCTTCCAGGTCCCGTCGCTACAGTCACTGTTCTGAGTGAGGTGTCCATCCCTGGTTAAGGCCCGGGGTCAAGCAGCGCGCTGCCCTGAGCGTTCCCTGCGCTGGCCCTGAACTTTGAGGCTGTGTCACCACTCTGCAGATCTGCAGCGCCTTCCCCAGGGTGGATATGCTGCCTGGAGGGCTTGCGCTGCCCCTTCTGCCAGAGCACACCCACTTCAGTGAGCTGCCAGCCCTCCTGGGAGGACACGGGCCTTCACAGCTGAAGGGAAGTCAGCATGAGCCAATGCCAGAAGGAAGGCCGTCCAGACCTCCACTCCCTCCATGTTGCTGGCTCTGGAGCCTGTGAGGAGTGGCCTAGGGCTTCCTAAAGTCAACAAGGAATGTACTGGCAAGAGAATGCCCTGCTCCTCATGCTGAAAACTGGTCCAGGAAACTGGAAGGCTCCTCTGATCTTGAAGGCAAATTCAAAGGAGTGCCTCTGGTCGGAGGCCTGTTCCAAAGTGCCTCCCCACTTCTCACATGTACATTCAGAAATTCAGGGAGGTATGATCTAGAATCTTCTGATACTGTCTTATTCCTAACCCCTGGGCCTTCCTAGTCTTTAAGTGTAGAACTGAATCTTAGAGAACAAGTGAGGCCTCTCTCAGCAACAGGCCAGTTCCAGGCCTTCCCTTGATCCAGGTCATCCAAAGCTAGGTCCTGACATTCAACTAGCTGAACTGCCTTAGTATCGCAGATGGAGCTTGCTACCATCAACGCAGCAAAGGGAGTGAGGCGAGCCATGAGCTGCCTTTTGCAGTTGCCGTCATTTTTGTCGCCAAGAGGTTGGCTACACTGGCCTCCTACTCAAGAATTCAGAGGCTCTCCTCTAGTCCATGCAACTGGGTGGTTATGAAATGCCAGCAGTGGCCTCCAAAGATGAAGCTGAAGTCTGTTCAAATGCCCATCTCATGATTCAGAGCCTTAGGGCTAGTCTTCTGGGTTAAGGGCTCCCTGGAGCCTTCTGGGAAAGAAGCCATCCTTATCAGAGGGGTGCGAGGGGTGCTTGTATGTCAGAGCAACCCCAGCCTGCAGCACAGCAAAACGTTCTCTATAAGCACACAAAAACCTCACAAATGAGTGGGGCAGGGGTGCTAAACACCTTTAATCCCAGCACTCGGGAGACAGAGGCAGAAGCAGGTGGACCTCTGTGAGTTCGAGGCCAGCCTGGTCTATACAGCGAGTTCCAGGACAGCCAGGGCTACACAGAGAAACCCTGTCTCAAAAAACAAAACAAGCCAAAAAGAAAAAGAAATCTCATAAGTAGCATATGCACTAAATAGGCCTAATCTAGCCCAAGAGTTCTCTCATTTGCTTATGTTTCTTTTTAAAAATAACTTTTTATTTTATGTGTGAGTGTTTTGCCTTCAATGTGTGGCAGTGCATCAAAGTCTGTGCCTGGTGCTCAGTGAGGCCAGCAGAGGGCACTGGATCCCATGAAGGCACCGGGAATGGAACCCAGATCTACTGGAAGAGCCAGTGCTCCTAACCACCAAGCCATTTTTCCAGCCTCTCTTTCATTTGTTTTGATGGCTTCCCGGCCATCCCCTCATGACTGGCACTACTGACCTACATCACAAGGTAGGAATGTAAAAATCTAATCAGAAGCCATCACTCATGGGCAGTCTGGAGGGATGGCTAGAGGGGACTAAGGTGAGGCTTGATGGAATTGGGCTTCTTCAATGGTCAAGATTCCTTTGACCCACAGCTGCCTTGGTGAGTGGAGCTAGGACGACACGGCAAGGCACTGTCTCCCGGAACGTATGATACTCTCTGGGGGGTATCACCCTAAAGATAAGCTACAAAACCAAGGCTATTCTGTCTCTGCTCACCTGGATGGTCACAACAGGAGAGTGAATGAGTGTCTTTTTCCTCTGGCCTCACTGGTGTTAGGGCTCTGTGGCTTGCTATTGCTTCATCTCCCTTCTTCCCTTTATACACATATCTTTAAATTTTTATTTATTTATTCTCGAGACGGAGTCTCAGTCTGTAGCCCTGGCTGTCTCTGAACTCTCATGTAGACTAGGCTGGCCTCACACTCACACAGATCTGCCTGCCTCTGTTTCCTGAGGCCTAGGTTGACAGAAGCACACCTCTATGCTTTATCTCCCATTGACCTTGCTTTCCTAAGGAAGATGAGCACAGTTCAGATAGAGTTGAGGTCCAGAGCTATGGCTAACTCCATTTTCTTGGCTCATGGCTGGTGTCCTGGAGATAATATCCCTCTCCTGAGGGAAGTGCAGATGAATGGAGTAGCTTGCTACTTCTTCTTTCAACATGGAAACCACACTAAGCGAGCCAGCTTCTGGTGCTATCTAGTCAAGCTTGGGAAGGTCCACGCCCCTGAAGCCTATCAGGAGGCTAGGGGTATGTATGCATGGCTTGAGGCCTGCATCTGCCCTACTGAAATACAGACTGCCTTTGGGGAGCCTTGGTGAAATGGTCCAGTGTCCCTGTGCTCATATTCTGTGGCCTGGGAGTTCGCTCCCTACTGCATACAGGATACTCCAACCTGGGTCACATGTCAACTTATGGAAAAAGGACTTTTCTAGGGCCCATAATAAAACAGGTAAAAACACTGAGGAACTTGTAACACAGGAGGTTCCTGACACAAGGATGGAAAGGGAGAAGGAATGAGGAGGGTGTGGAAGAGTCTCCTAAGCCACCAAACAGACAAGGTGCCTGAGAATCAAGCTTGGGCTTATCAAAAACAGATTTTCCTTGAGGGCTCTAGACCTTACCAAGAGGGGAGAGAGAGATAGGTGGGGGGGGGGAGAGACACACACACAGAGAGAGGACTGCTCAAGCATAAAGGATTCAGAGCACCAAAGGAAAAGCAATTTCTTCCCATCTTCTTCCCTTTCCAAATCTTACTCATGCTAGGCAAACAGTCTACCACTAACATACATCTTAGCTCTCTTCCTACCTTTTTAAAAACTATTTATTTATATATAATGTTATATATGTATATTTATATATAATATATACAATGTTATGTCTGCATTATACCTGCACACCAGAAGAGGGCACCAGATCATATTATAGATGGTTGTGAGCCCCCAGCTTGTTGCTGGGAATTGAACTCAGAACCTCTAGCAGCCAGTGCACACAGTGCTCTTAACCTCTGGGTCATCTCTCTGGCCCTCTCTTCTTACTTTTAAAAATGGGTTGTATTGTTTTAATCATGCATAAGTGTGTGAATGTGTGTTCATGCGCACAGGTGCCCACAGAGGTCAACAGCATCAGATTCTCCGGAGCGGGAGTTACAGTGCTGTGAGCTGCTGAGTATCCGTGCTGGGAACAGAATGTGGGTCCCTCCAAGTGTATGATGTGCCCTTACCCACAAAGCCATCTCTCCAGCCCTCTGCTCACTTTTTGAGATGTAGTCTTGCTGAGTTGTGCAGGCTGGCCTTTAACTCACTCTGTAGCCCAGGTGAGCTGCCTCTGCCTGCTGAGTAGCTAGGACTGCAGCCCTGCTCCGCTGGACTGGAATAAAAGCAGGACACGAGACTGCGGTTTCTGCAGAGAGGGTGCTGTCACCCAGAGCGGCGGGAGGGTGGCCATCCCTCAGCACTGTATCTATCCTGAGCAGAGCAGTCTGTCCCTCTGCCTTTCACTGGCCCCAAGTCTTCCATAAAGTTACTCCTTTCTCACCCTCAGGTGGTGCAGACATCTCCCAAGGATTGGCCTTCCTCGTGTGGCCATCCTGAAAGTCTGCTGGCCTCACTCTGAAGCTCACATACCCTGTAGGAGCCTACATCTCACCCTGGACAGCAGGCTTGGACACCATGCCTCAGACTTCCCTCAACTCCTAAGATCCTCTTTGGGGAATATTCACACAGTTACTGTCACTGGTTTAGCCCCAGTGACTGTGCAGCATTCACCCAGGGCCTGAGTGAGCTGGTGCATGGAGTGAAGGCAGCACTGGACACATTTTCAATCGGCATTAAGAACTGCAAGCATTTTCTTGGAAAAAGAAAATCAAAGAAATAATAAAGTAAAAAAGAGAAAAAGAAAGAAAAAAGAGTGACAGGATAATCAAAGAAAGCCCTTCAGAGCGGAAGAGTTTCTTTCTGTAATAAGCTGCTTTTACTTTGTTTCTTTGGCTCTCACTCCATTGTTGGAGCCTGATCCTCAAAAGATACCCTAGAGGCCTCCCTGAAGTCGGGGTGTCTCAGGTCCATGAGGAATTTGGTGGGAGTGAGAATGTGTGTAGAACCTGTGGGAGAATAGAGGCCGGCTGAACGGAGGTGCCCCTGGACATGCCAATGGAGGCCCCAGCGCCCGAAGCCAGAGAGGTGTGAGAGGCGAAGCATGCACAGACGCATGCACACATGTACGCAGGCGCTGGCATGCAGAGCATGGGAGGCCACACAACAGATGGTGGCTGTCTCTGGGGAGCCCCTCCATGAACCCACGCAGGCAGTTCCCTGTCCCTGGGTCTCCACCCTCCCCCTGCACAAGGAACCTTAAGGAAGGTCCAGAGGGGAAAGGAAGGTTCTCCCCCAAAGCCCAGCTGTGACAGCTGCTGTCCAGGAAAGCCGTATTTGAGCTCAGAGTCCTCTAACACATGCATGCAACACATACGCAGACGGTGAGCGGGAACACTCATGGGGCCTATGTCACAGAGAAGCAGGCACAGAAACTAATCATGGATGCCCGTGGGAGCTGGGGAAGGGCGTACAGTCTTCCACAAAGCTTGCTGAGGTGATGGCCCCTTCATGCCTGTCTTGGTAAGCCCAGAAGCAACTATCTTATTGCTCTATGGAGCCTGCTTGGTTGGACAGCTTGGGAGGTGCTGGGACTTGGCCATCCAAGCTGGAGAGACAGAAGTGACATTTTGCTGAGGTGACCTCACCTGGGCGTATGGACAGTAGCAGGCACCTGTGAGCCGAGAGAACCTTTCTGGCTGGGCAGCTGCTCCTTTGTTGCAGCGCCTGTATGCATGGCCCATGTGGCACTCCAATGGCCCTAAAGAGGGCCACTTCCCACGGTGCCAAGCACACTCCTAGGGCCACAATCTTTGGCTTTACACTATGTCTAGGAGGTGTCCCGACAGAGGCTGAGCCTGGACAGGGCAGTGTCCATGACAGCTCCTGACAGTTAGTGGCACATACAACTCTGACTGGAGCCAAAAGGGAGACATCTGGGAGAACCTAAGTTTCTCTGGCAGCCCTAAAAGTTACAGCTGATCCTGGAGACAGGGAGCAGGAAGTGCCTCCTTCTGTAACAGGCCATCTTCCACTAGCTGCTTCTATTCTGGAAGTGAATGGGAAATACAAGTAAGGGTGTGACGGAACAGATGATGGGGCCTGGCTAGTGAATCCTTCTGACCCAGCCACCAGGCCAGTGGCCTTCAGCATATCTTTGGACACACTGTCTATCTCCAACAGAGTGCTAGGACGACAGTAGTGCTAAACCTGCCATCAGGTGTGGTCCAAGGCCTGATGCAAGCAGATGTGCAACTTCCTTCTCAGCCCTGCTCCAGGATGCAAGAAGGTGCCATGAACTCTGTCCTGTCGGGTCATGACATGGCTTGGGGAGCTCCTCTCTTGTTCAAGGAGACTGCACTTAGCACCATCAGTGTATGGATCTGAGACTACGTCCCGGCTCTTTCCATCCCCAAAGGCTGTCTTTCAGCAAGAGACACAGTAGGGCAGATATCCCTAGCTCCTGACATTTACAAACTTGTCGAGGGCCAAGTTTTGCTGGGGTGAGGGAGGACCTAAGACAGAATGCGACACAAAGCATGGGATGGAGTGGCGGTGCAATGAGGCAGCAACTCAGGAAGAACGCATGCCTTGCTCACCTATCAGCACTTCCCACTTGCCGTTGGCCTGGGTCACTTCGTAAGCACAACGCATCTCGTTCAGGCTCACGCCCCCGAGGATGAATATAATGAGACGGGGCCCACTGCGGTACTCTCCGGGAGCCTTATTCTTGTGCCAGTGTCCATAGCGGGCGCTGAGGGAGAGAGACCAGTGACAGGTGACTCGGCATCCAGATGTGAGCCGCACTGCTCATCAGGGCTGGCCAGGCTGAACTGCCATGCGGGGGCCTGAGCTGTGAGTGCCATGCTCTCAGGACCACCCAGGTGCCGAGACCGCTCATTCAGCAGCTCGGCCTGCATGTTTCTCATTCAGATGCCGGTTTCATATCAGGCATGGTCCCGAGCTTGTCCGGGACTCTGCGTCACTGGACAGTGGGGAGAGGCAGAGGGCTACGTCAGGTTGGCACACCAATCACATGTAAAGAGGCTTTGTGGAGGCCAGGGTTCCTGGTACTGTATCCACAGGGAAAGGCACTTGCCCCTAAGAAGTCAGAGGCTGACAGGGTGGGAATTGCTGAGTGCCCCAGGACAGGACAAGGGCCACAGAACACTGCTCAGGCTTTACCAGAGACATAAACAGCAGGTGGCTCTTCACTGCTAGACCTCCCCATCCAGGGACTTCCTCAGTGGGGACCGAGACTCAGATACTAGGAGAGTTGGGGTGTCTAGGCCAAGAAAATGGACAGCATGAAAGGGAGGAAGCAGCTGGGCACTATCAGTCTGGTCCATGGACAGTCAGACTAGCAAGGGCAGCACTTGGAGGCTGTAGTTTAGTCCACATTTGGCAAAGGGCTTTTTCACCTTTGTTGCCATCTGAGGGGATGCCATTGCCACAGGAGCCACTGAAGCCCTCTGGCCTAGGCCCAGGCAAAGGCCGAGGGTGAAGACAGAAAGCCAGAAAGCCAGGGACAAGCCAGAGAAAAGGGACAGTGGCTTGTATTCTAGGGCGTTGCTGGTTACGGTGGAGCACACCTGTAATCCCAGCCTTGGGAGGCAGAGCTCACATGTGGATTTCTGTGAGTTGAAGGCCAGACTGGCCAATATACTGCATTCCAGGACAGCCAGAACTACACAGTGAGATCCTGTCTCAAAAACAAACAAACAAAAAAACCCAAAAACAAACAACAAAATAAAAAACCAAAAACACAAAAAAACCAAGCCAGGCAGTAGTGGCACACACCTTTAATCCCCCACTTGGGAAGCAGAGGCAGGTGGAGCTCTGGGAGTCTAGGACCAGTTTGGGGCCAGCCTGGTCTACAGGGAGAGTTCTAGGACAGCCAGGGTTACATAAAGAAACCCTGTCTCAAAAAACAAAACAGAACAGTAGGAATAGAGGAGTGTCAACACTGGGAGCCACAGTTGATCATTCTCTCTATGAGCACTGACAAGTCTCCAGGCTCACAGCTCAGGAGCTGCTGTCTAAATTCTAGTCAGCTGGCAGGCACCTGGGCCATTTCCATGCTAGGCTACTGTGAATAGAATTACTATGAACACTGAGCTTCCATGATTAAACAGGTGGTTAGCGAACATCAAAGAGGATCACTCAAGAAAGACCTACAGATTAAAGGAGGGGCCGTGAAGTTTTTCTGGCTGCAGAAAGCATGTGAGAGGGTGTGCATGTGTCTGTGTGTCTGTATGTCTGTGTGTATGTCCATGTCTATGTGCCTGTGTGCAGATACAGAGGTTCTGAGGCACAAGCAGGCCTGGCTTGTTCAAGGATGAGCAAAGAGGTAGTAGCTGAGGCAGACAGGGCGCATGAAGGAAGAAGGGCTGGGAGCCAAAGGGAGAGCCATATGGCCTGCTGTGAACCTGGGCCTGCTGCACCCTGGCCACAGTGGATGGTACAGGAGGGTTCTGATGGCACAGGCCATTCTTAGCCAGATCACCGCACAGAGTCCCCCTGCTTTCCCTGCATCTACCCACCTGACAGCAGTGGTGCTAAAGGAAGCAGAGGAGCGGGTGGAGATATACGGGTAGTGTTTTGTATCCAGTTTGTCTTCAATAGTGTCCTAGAGAGGAGAAAGACAGAGATCAGCCCACTGCCTGCTTGAAAAGGCTGATAGAAGCTAAACCAAGAGGATGTGAAGAAAAAGTCAGGCAGCGACCACATCTGCACCCTCTTCCTGTGCCTGCTGCCACTGCCAGGGGCCCAGCAGAGGGCAGGGCCTATAACACTCATTTGGTAGCAGGTTGTTAGACTGCCTGGCCCTATGGGTTACTCTGTCAGACATACAAAGCACCACTTTCCCTTCATCTCTGCAGTGTGCTCCATTGTATAACTCACTGTGTCCACTACATTCCTGACATGTGCTGTCCGCCTGGTGAAAACTGCGGTTGGGTAGAGCCTGCCCTGTAGTTTGTCAACGGCCTAATTGTCCGGTGGGTAGATTCTGGCTATCTCCTGCCACTTGGAAGTCCACACTCTGCTTAGGAGCACCATGAAAAGCCTGCACAGGCCTCTGAGGGAGCAGGGAGGACACGCAGAAAGGCAATGGTGCATCAGCGCTGCTTCCTCAGTTCCACAACCAGAGACAGGCAGTTGGTGTCTGGGTGCTCCATAGCCACGTACCCTTTTGGTTTGTAGGTTTTAAAAATAAGACGCTGACTCACCCTACATAAATGTTCTTCTTTAGCATATAATTTGGTAGCAATACCTGAACTAACTCGGATACAAGGCAAGACCCTATTCTCTGTACTCCCATTTTATTTGCCAGTCACATGTAGAAGCTGGGCAGACTGTCTCATCCAAACTAAAGGGCCGAATGGTGTAGGGCCCTGCAGGGTTCCTACTGTGATGATGAGGGACAGAAGTCACTTTGCGGCGAAGTCCACTGTCTCTCATCCCTTGACAGCTAACACACATGGTGCCTCAGTTTGGTCACCATGAGGCTCTGTGCCATGGACACAGGGCACAGAGTGACAGAATCACCATTGGAAGATGACCCCCGGGGATGTGATGTAGTTAGCAGAGTACTTGTCCAGCATGTATGAAGCCCTGGGCTGATCACCTACAACATAAAGCCGCCATAGTGGTATATGCCGTTAATCCAGAGTTTACAGAAGAGAGCAGGAAGATGAGAAGTTCAGAGTCATCCTTGGCTATGTCCTAAATTCAAGGGCAGTCTGGGATTGAGACCCAATCACAAAAAAACAAAAGATGGCCTCCAACTGAGCAGCAAGGACACATGTACATGGCATTGCTGACCAGAGCTTTGGAAGTCAATGCAATAGGCTCTGCAATGTTGGGTGGCCAGGCATGTGAGGCACCATACAGACCTTGGAGAGATGGACGGGAAGCAGGATCAGAAAGCAGAGATAAGCACAAGACTATTTCAAGGGCCTAGTTTGAGGCACAGAGCCCAGGTCAGTCTGCTGGTGTAAAGAGAGCTCAGGAGTGAAGCAGGGGGAGAGGTGGGCAGGCTGTAGCCTCCTGTTGAGGCCCTTCCACATGTGGCTGATGTGTGACTGGAAGGACCATGTCCCCTAGCAGAATGGGTGCATGTTCCTCATCTGAACATGGAATGCTGACATGAGCCTGGATCTTCTGGGTACTGCACCACAGAGGCACTTCTATAGCATAGGACTATATCCCCTAAGACTGGAGCAGTGGACAAATGGATCCTGAGGTCTCCAGGTGTCTCTCTTTCCTGGCTAGTTTTACTTGACAGGAGAGGAAGGAACACTGCCTCCTTAAGATCAAATGGCAGTCAAACCTGTGGAGCATTTTCTTAATTAGTGATTGATCTAGGAGGATTCAGATTACTGTGGGTGGTGCCATCCCTGGGCTGATGGTCCTGGGTGCTATGAGACAGCAGGCTGGGCAAGCCTTGAGGAACAATCCAGTAAGCAGGATTCCTCTGTTCCTTCCTGCATGAGTTCCTGTCTTGACTGCCTGTGATGATGAACTGTGATGAAACATAAGCAAAATAAGCCCCTCCTCTCCAAGTTACTTTTGGTCATGGTGTTTCATTGCAGCAGGAGTCACTCAACCTAAGATGCAGCCTCAGGGCTGTTCACCAGTCCTCGGAGGGAGGTGCTTTGGGAGGACTGACAGAGCCCCAGAGGTCTGGGTTCTTATCCTCACGTAACTAAATCACAGGGTGTCACTGCCACCTGCCAGCAGGGGTGTCGGAACCAGGACCACCTCTACTGAAGAGCAGCCTGGCTCCTGCTCCCACACCCCAAACTGACCTCCATAATGTCCTTAATGATTGGGGTCCATCGTGAGAGCTGGTAGGTCTGCTCACTGATGCGCTCCTTCCGCTCCGGCTTGCTTCTGCGGCGTAGTGTGGACTGAACACAAGCACACGGAAGGTCAGACTCTGGCTGGGGACACCTGGGTCTCCTTGATCTCTGGAATTCTCTCAAGGACCCTCTTCAGAATTAGCATTGGCAAAGAGTAATAAAGGAGAGGTTCGGGCCAGTGGTGCCCCCAAATGTACCTCTTTTTTATTGTTGTTGTTTTCCTAAATGTACCTCTTTAAGAAACTCTGGGAAGAAGGAAGACTTGAGAAAGTATGGTTTTTTGGAGTTTTGTTTTTGTGGGTTTTTTTTTTTTTTTTTTTTTTTTTGAGACAGAGTTTCTCTATGTAGCCCTAGCTGTCCTGAAACTTGCTTTGATTGTCTCTTAGTGCTGGCATTAAAGGTGTACACCACCACACCCAACTCAAAGTATGGTTCTTGAGTCATGAAAAATGACAAAGGGGTGGGGCTGTGGTGGTTTGAATCAGAATGGTCCCCATAGACTCGTATATTTGAATGCTCAGTCCTCAGGGAGTAATACCTATTTGAACAGATTAGAAGATTAAGATGTGGCCTTGTTGGAGGAAGTGTGTTATGGCAGGGGGTTTGGGGGGAGCTTTAAGGTTTCAGAAGCCCTTGCCAGGCTCAGTCTCTCCAAAACCACACACATGTGCTGCCATGCTCTCTGCCATGATTATAATGGAGTAAACCTCTGAAATTGTAAGCAAGCCCCAAATTAAATGCTTTCTTTTATGAGTTACCTTGATCATGGCATCTCTTCAGAACAACAGAACAGTGACTAAGACAGGAACTCAAATATGTAAGTAATGTGACAAAAAAGGCAAGCAAACAAAAGATCAATCCTGGCATGGCAACTCATAGCTGTAATCCCAGCCCTTGGGAGGCTGAAGCAAGGATATCATGAATTCAAGACAGCCCTGAGCTACAAAGTGAGGCTCTGTCTCAAAAAAGAAACATGGTAATTAAAAATAATTTGCTGTCTGTTAAGGACAACACACTAGTTCGGGTTTGACTTGGGTTTCTGCTTGGTGTGGGCAGCATGGGCTGCTCTAGGTGAATCAGTTCCACTGTTTTGAGCCTTTTGTGACCCAGGTTCTAAAGACACCAAATCCTACAAGCTGCAGGCCACTGGCCAGGTCAGTGGAACCCAGTCCCCCTTGGAGATCCCTGCTGGCTTTGTGAGCTCTGCTCCATGGGCTGCCTGCCTCCAGCCAGGAGCACACAGTGGGGCTCCTCCATCTGGTTCAAGGCACTGTGTAAAACAGAGGATCTGCCCACTCTCTCAGAGCACACAGTATAGTCCCTGACTCAAGCCTAATGTGTCCAGGTAAGGTCACACAAGGTATGACAGGGGTGATGTGTTCTGGATGAGTTCAGAGACAGCTCAGCTTTAGTGACTATGTGACTCCTGGATACATGTCTAAATCCTGACTTTGAACTCTGTTTCATTGTCCTTTCTCCCCTCATCTCTGATTCTCTCTATCTCCTTCCCTTCTTTCCTTCCCTTCCTCTTCTCCCTCTCCCTCCTTTCTTGAGGCTGAGGGTGGTCCAGAGCTGTATCACAGGGGCTGTCAATCATGAATGCAGCCAGGATACACTATGCCAACCCCACGGTCTCCATGCCTATAGACTGGCCCTTACATCTGTGACGATGGGCACGCCGAGGTGAGCCATGTTGGTGATGATCTCACTGTCCTCTGGAGGGATCTGGGCATGCTGGATGAGTTTGTTTAGGTTTTCCTCAGTGATACCTGAAAAACAAGACTCCTGGTCATCACACCTAACCCCTGCCATTCCCACCCCCATAAGCAGAGCCGGTGGCTCCCTTCTCCTCCTCAGCCATCTGCTGAGATACTGCTCTGTCAGCCACATCTACTGTGGGGTCAGAATAACCTTCCATTCTACTGGGACCAGCCTGGGCTGAGCACAGGCGCCTGCCCCGCCAGTCTGTCTCCAGCTGCCCAGCAGTCCTGCCACACTTGCACCCTGCACCAAAGTCACACCAGTTGAGAAAGTCTCATTACCCATTTTCTTGTGCAATGACACAGGCAAAAATAGCTTGTTGCTTGTTTGTTTTTAGACAGGGTCTTGTGTAGTCTAGGCTGGCCTTAGATTTACTTTTGTAGCTAAGGTTGGCCTTGAATTCCTGATACCCCTGCCTCTACCTCCCAAAGGATTACAGGCCAAACACTAGTTGTTGAAAGATCTCGCTTACTACTGAGATACAATGTGGAAACACCTGGCAGGCCGAGTGTGAGCCAACTGGCTGGAGTCCGATGGCTCCACCTGTGTCACCCGCTTCTTGCCCGCTCAGGACTGCTGGGGTGCATCTGGCCTTGTCCCACTGCAGGCCCTGCAGGAGGAGCCTCTTCCCTCCCTACTCCCCCCTTCCAAGGCTTCACATTGGTCTGCACTGGTCGCTCTCCACACTCCTCCTCATTCTCCCTGGATCCTACCATTCTTCAGGAAGATGTAGAGAAGGATGATGCGGATTTTGTCATAAGTGCTGACGTTCGCATCCAGCAGGATGGGGACAATGGCTCTCATCGGGTCCTTGATTTTCTCCCCCTCAGCATCTGTGCCCATCGCCAGGTCCTGTAGAAAACACACCTTACTAGCCCTGTTTCTGTGACAGTCTGGGCAGGCAGCAGTTCTCCATCTACAGAGAGTTCACCCTCTACAAATGTCTGATTCTGTGGTGTGGTCAGGGCTGGCTGGGAGCAGATCTCCTGCAGCAATGGGCTGACACAGAATCCTAGGATGCCATGCATGAGACCCCTGAGATTTCTTCCCAAAGCAGGCACAGTAACTGGTCATACTGTTTCCAGCAGGGATGCCAGGGCACCTGTACCCATGACATACACAACCCAGCTGAGGGACTCAGGGCTTGCTTGCTTCCCACCTATCTCAAGGGGCCTCAGCATGGCTGGATTCTTTCCACTCCGACTCTCCTGGCATGGAAGGGCACACTAAGTTTTAACAACTCTGAGATTTTCCTCTGACTTTAATCTCCCTGTAGCTTTTCAAGGGTTAGGAGAAACAAGAAGGAAGGACTCCCAAGCCTGGAGATGGAAGACAGGAAACTACATGAAAAGGGTGCCTCCTACACCTCGCAGATGAGTGATATCATTCACACCGGGGCAGAGTGCTGCCCTCAGCAAGCCCAGAGTGCCTGAAACAGCCACAGCTTTCTCTATAGCTCCTAGGAGGGTACGTAAGGTTCCTTGTCCTCTTAGGACCCTAGGAGTTTACACAAATGCTAACCTCACATCCAGGCATGGTCTGAGGAAGACACAACTCTGCAGGCCTCTCACCAGCCTCAGCAGATGTATGCTCAGCAGGAAGAAACTAGTACCCCTGCCCATTTTGTTAGTTTTTTTGTTTTTGTTTTTTCGAGACAAGGTTTCTCTGTGTAGCCTCGGCTGTCCTGAACTCGCTTTGTAGACCAGGCTGGCCTCCCTGCCTCTGCCTCCCGAGTGCTGGGATTACAGGCACAGCTTGTTTTGTTTTTGAGATAGGGTCTCACCATGTATCTCTGGCTGGCCTGGGACACACTATATAGGCCATGCTGGCCTTGAACTCAGAGATCGTCCTGCCTCTCCCTCCTGAATGCTAGGATTAAAAGTGTGAGCTACCACACCCAGCCTCAACAATAAATTGAAAAAAACTTATTGTGTTAATGTGTATGCCATGAGGTCAGAGGTCAATTTGAGAGCGTTGGTTCTCTCCTTCCATCATGTAGGTTCCAGGAATTGAACTCAGATTGTCAGGCTTGGCAGCAAGCACTTTCATCTGCTGAGCTATTTTGCCCTAGAACATACTTTCTCAGCTCACTGAAATGCAACTAATTCATTCTTTGTTGTTGTAGTTTTGTAGTGTTTTAGAGACAAGGTCTCACTATTCAGTCCTAGCTGTCCTGGAATGCGCTATATAGCCTGGACTGGCCTCAAACCCACTGAGATAGACCTGCTTCTGCCTCCTGAGTGCTGGGATTACAGGAATGCACCGCCACAACTGCTTAATACTCTTGTATTTTTAGCCACTTTCAAAAAATACAAAACCGTGTTTCCGAAGTTAATCTGAACTTGCTTCTTACTGACTAGCACAGTGGTTCTCAACCTTCCTAATGCTGCGACCCTTTAATACAGTTCCTCATGTTGTGGTGACCCCCAACCATGGAATTATTTCATTGCTACTTCATACCTATAATTTGCTCCTGTTATAAAGCATAACGTAAATATCCGATATGTAGGATGCCTGATATGCGACTCCTGTGAAAGGGTTGTTTGACCCACAGTGGGGTAGCAACCTGCAGGTTGAGAACCACTGGACTAGACAGCACCTGCTTTCTGAAAGGCTGAGCTCTTGGGGAGAGGATGTGAGTTGAGGAGGAAGGCTGAGAGATGGGTGTACTTTTGAAGGGGGTGGGGGCTGCTTCCCTTCTAACCCAGGCAACTCTACTGAACAGAGCGTGCAAACCTACACTGAGCCTCTCACAGCAAGGCAAGGGTGAGGATCTCAGCTCCACACTGAGCACGAGTTGTTGTTTTTCTGTAAAATGAAACTTCCAGCTAAGGCTTCAGAATGGCTTTGGTGGCGGAGTGTGTGCTGGGGTGTCACTACACTGTCCAGGCTGGCCTGAAACCCGTGGTCCTCCTGACTCAGCCTTCTAGGCAGCTGCAGTTATAGGACTGTGCCACTACGTCTGGTACTTCAAAATCTTTCAGCATCGTCTTCATTCCCTTAGAAGCTGACACATGGAGGCTAAGAGAATGGCTCAGTGTCTGAGGACCTGTTCAGCCTATGTGAGGCCCTCGGTCTGATCTCTTAAGACAGTAGCCAAGGGGATTGAAATCATAACAAAACAGTTGCCACACAGTTTAGCAGCTTTGCCATGCTCCTGGTTTTGATACTCTACAGAAGGTGGAAATGAAGTCAATGCTATGAGTTAGCTGACAGGGAAAAGGAAGCAGCGGACACCCAATACACCAGGGAGGGCAGAAGCCTGTTTCAACCTCAGCTCCCAGGCCTGTGATTAGCAAGGTTGGGAGGATACACACTCTGCTGCAGCTCTGGCAGCCCTGGGATCCAATGCTGGTGTGGTCACAGGGGGACCAAAACATATCAGAACAGAAACATCAGCCATCCCTGCCACTGTCAGGCTCACAACTAACTCCTCAGGGCTGTCACTGTAGAAAAGCAGAGCCTCTGGAAAGGGCCACACATGCAAAATCCAATTGGCACAGCACTCCAGATCCATCTAGGCCCTACCCGCCAAAGCAGAGCCACACTGGCTGCACAGGTGAGACAACCCGGGGTCACAGGCTCTCCCTTCTCTAGATCCTACGGTTCTGGAAGATGTTCAAGGTCAGAGGTTAAAATCCAGTGGGGTGAACAGGAAGGGCAGCTGCCATGCAGAGGGGGAGGAAAGACGATCCTACCTGCTCCACACGGCAGAGCTTGTCCACTGTGCCTTGGTAGTGCTTCATGCAGTCTTCCGCAAGGTGCAGGTGAGTCGAATACTAGGAAAAGCACAGGAGTCAGTACAGAGATAAGCCCGATTACAGAATGCTGAGTGTTCTCACAAAGGGCACAAAAGATAACGGATGGCTGTGAGAGCGGGGGAAAGCATGGCCTAAGGAGAGAAAGGAGAAATCTTTTAGGCGGTCGAGTGGCACGGGCACACCGCCCTCCAGCAGCTACACTGGCAGGATGGGTGTGGCGCCTGGTAAACACCTTGCAGGAGGGTGATACCTTTATGATCAGGTCATAGCCCTGACACCTCCTGGCCTTCTCTCACATCAGCCCCTCTGAGGGAGGCCAGCAGCTGTGTGAGGACAGCCAGCATCAGCTAAGAGCCCTGTAGTGAGGAGCTAAGACCTCGGGTCAACAGCAAGGGAGGAAAAAGAAAGGAGAAAGATGGAGAAGAGGAAAGAAAGCAACGGAAATCAGTCTCCCTTTCCTTTCTGTCCTAATAAAAACGGAACCTAGGATCTGTCGTTTCATGAGTTGACGGGTGCAGCAGGTGGCGAGCAGTTCGGCAGCCTGGCTTTTCTGAGGCAGCCAGTCTGGGCTGGGGTCTCCATACCTTGCTGAGCTCCTTCTGGTACTGGGGCATTTTCTTCAGCATCTGGGACAGGTCCCGCATGGTGGTCTAGGAGGAAGGAAGTACAGTGTCACTAGACCTGACAAAGCCTTGTGAAGCTGGAGGGCACGCGGCAGGTTGGCAGCCATATCAGACTTCACAAGTGTCCACTCAAGGACTCCAGTGTATTGATCCAAATGTCACAACTGTCTTTAGGTGGAGAAGTGAACCCTGAAGCTCAGTTGTTAACTTTTTAATTATGTATTTTTTTATTTTTATTATACATACTTAAAACATGTATTTAGTTATATGTCTGTGTGTGGGTTGTGCACAATTGAATGTAGGTGTCTGTGGAGGCCAGAGGGAATCAGATTTCCTGGAGCTAGAGTTACAGGCAGTTCTGAGCTGATGTGGGTTCTAGGAATTGAACTTGGGTCCTCTGTAAGAGCAATAACTGCTCTTAATTACTGAGCCATGTCTCTAGCCCTTTAAATTATATTTTAATTAATTATGTGCATGTACGCAAGTACACATGCATGAATATTACAGCACACTTAGAGAAATCTCAGGGGACAGCTTGCAGGAGTCATTTTTCTCCTCTGACACGTGCATTCCAGGAACTGAACTCAGACAAGGGCCTTTACCTGCTGACCATCTTGGTTGGGATTAACGGTTATCACCACTATGTCTGGCTGGGTACAACATTTCTAACAGAGTAAGAGAGGGCCAGAGCCAGGGGTGATCTCAGTAGGCCAGGTTATGAATTCTAAGTCTACCCAAAGCTAAAGAATTCTCCTGATTCTTCTGGCTTAAGATCAGTCATACTCCTAAATGGTAAATCTTAACAACCTGCCAGATATGAGCAAGCAGCTCTTCACAAACACGGAAAGACAGGGCCTCCAGAAAGGATCTGTCTGTTGTGCTGGGGATTAAACCCAAGGTCTGTGCATGCTAAATGAGTACACTGTCACTGAGCCACCCACTCATGCCCCAAATACAAATTTTAAAAGCAAAACCAAAGTAGACAGTTTAGTAAAGGGAGAAACGTGACCCCACCCACTCCCTAGTGGGACACATAAAAGGCAGGGGCTGGGCACTGGTATGGCTTACCTTCTCCCCAGAGCATCAGGGCATCAGTCTGGTTTACTGACCCCCAGGTGCAGGGGCACTGGCATGACTTACTGACCCCAGGACTTCTGGACACCAGCAGGCTTACCTTCTCTCCAGTATTCATCCTCTTGCTAGAGGAAAAGTCCTTCAGAGACCGGGTGACTTCCCTGCAAAATGGGGGGCAGGAGCTATGCTCAACACAGTGCCTGGGGCTCTCTGCAGAGACCACTGAAGCCACGTGGAGCCTTCCTTGGGACTAAGTGGCAATTCTCTTCCCACTGAAGTATGTGTTTAAAGTGAAAGGTACATGCTGTTCTAATTGACACTCTAAGCCACTGGTCTCCAGGGCAGTGTGTGTCTGATGATTCAAGGACAAAGGGGACAGTGCCAGACTTTCCACTTGTGTTTATTTTCTTTCTTCCTTTCCAAATGCACGCAAATTGAAACATTCATGTTTTATGTTTGGAAAATGCAAATATGTGTAGCATACAACTAATTCATAAATAAATTTAATGGCAGGAAATATGGGTCAGTATTTCCTTCCCAAAATCGGGCATGGTGGCACACAACTTTAATCCCAGCAGAGGTAGGGGGATCTTTGAGTTTGAGGCCAGCTTGTTCTACAGAATGAGTTCCAGGGCAGCCAGGGCTACACAGAGAAACCCTGTCTTGAAAAACCAAACCAAAATCACCCCCTACTAACAACAAAATCACCTCCTACTAAAGCCAAGAAAGGGCTCTACAACTAAACCACATTCCAAGCCTATGGATTACTATTTCTTTTCTTTTTTTTTTTTTCTTTTGTTTTTCAGAGACAGAGTTTCTCTGTAGCCCTGGCTGTCCTAGAACTCACTATGTTGATTAGGCTGGCCTCCAACTCAGAGATCCGCCTGTCTCTGCCTTCCAGAGTGCTTCGATTAAAGGCCACCACTGCCTGGCGACAGATGGATTATTTTTGTTTTTTAAATATATTTATTTGTTATTTATAAAGCATTCTACCTACACACCAGAAGAGGGCATGAGATCTCACTATAGATGGTTATTGTTGCTGGGAACTGAACTCAGGACCTTGGGAAGAACAGCCAGGGCTCTTAACCTCTGAGCCATCTCTCCAGCCCCAAGGGGTTGATTTTTTAAGTTACTGAGGCTGGAGAAGCACACATGCAAGCAACTGGGAAGACCTGTCAATCTTGGTTAGCATGCTGGTAACTTTGCCAAGGGGATGAGCTCACTGCCCAAGTGGCTGGGTGTTTGGCCACCCCCAGCCCAGGGTCAGGGGCCACCCTGGGGAAGGTCAACAGGGTTCTTACTGGGACACCTCCGCAATGTGCTTATGGCGTAGCGCGATCCACAGGTCATCGTCCTCATCCAGGAGCACCTCCTTCACTCGAGCCTCTCCAATGCCGCTGGTCTCATACCTGGAGGAAACAGGGCTTGGGTAGGGCCGGCGTCCCCATGGTACATCCTGTGTGCCCTTTGGATATTTTGTTTGTTTCTTGACACAGGATTTCATGCATCCCAAGCTAGCTTCAGACTCCCGAAACAGCTAAGGCTGGCCTTGAACTCTTGGTCCTCCTGCCTCCACCTCCCTAAGTGCTGGGATTACAGGTGTGTACCCTCACACCAAGATGTCCCCTTTGGCTTCTAAGTATAACACTTGTTTTCTTGGCTGCCAGGTGATCCCAGGTGTGCCTCATACCACTGGCCTCCTGACAGTGGCAGTCCAAGTCATCTGGGACAGCATAAAATGAGCAATTCCCTGCACAAGGAGAAAGTTCTCTGCTCAGAGCCAGCAATTTGGGAGCTGTGCTTTAACCCTTCAGAGCTGGAGAAACGGGGCCTGCAGCAGTTATATGTGAATCTAGAGTTATTGAAGACTACATGTCTTTTTGCCCCTCTTTGGGAAAGAGCAGGGTTACATCTGCAAATGTTAGGTGTCTGAAAGTTTCCAGAAGCTTCTGCAATGGGTCCTTATGATAGTATTACACATGGAATCATGAATGGCCAGTGGAGGCATGAAACCAGGAATCAAAAGGGAGAAGGGCTGAAAACCATGCAGAGTTTTCAGTTTTAAATTAATTAATTGATTAAGACTGGGTGCCTCTATGCAGTCCATACATAGTAGCTGTATATAAGTAGGAACCTGCTTATGTGGATCAGGCTGGCCTTAAGCTCAGAGATCCTCCTACCTCTGTCACCTGAGTGCTGGGATTGAAGAAGTGTGGCACCACACCCAGCAGAACCTTCAGGTTTTTTTTTAAGATGTATTTATTTTATTTTATGTGTATGAGTGTTTACCTGCATGCATATATGTGTACTATCTGTATGCCTGGTGCCCACAGAGGCCAGAAGAAGGTGTCAGTTCTCCAGAAACTGGAACTACAGACAGTTTCATGTGGGTGCTGGGAACTGAACCTTGTTCTCTGAAAGAGTAGCAAGTGCTCTCAACCACTAGACCATTTCTCCAGCTCTAGAATCATTTATTCTAGAATTATTTTATTTGTTTATGGTTTTGTTTGTTTGTTCACGCATGCACCTGAAGCCTGTTTATAGTTGTTAGCTACTGTGTGTGTGTGCTGGAAATCAAACTCAGGGCCTCTGGAAGAGCAGTCGCTGAGCTTAACCACTGAGCCATTTCTCCAGCCTGAGAACCTTCATTTTAAAGCCATTCATTGTTGTAAGATAGATTCTTGTAGTGAAAGTTTTGGTTTCTTTTAAAACTCAGTTATGTAAACAGGCTTTTGTTTTAATCCCAAGTGTGGGAAATGAAGTTGCTTTTAGTTTAGTCACTGCAGATGGCTTTCTCGTGAGGGGTGTGATATTTGCCACCTGGAGATAGTTTAATTCTGAGGACTCAGATAGGGTATAAATACCAGAGCCCAGAGTGAAGAAAGAGGCTTGGAGGAGATGGACAGAAGAGGAAGAAGGCTGCTTGTTCATCTTGCTGCATTTGCTGTTTTCAGTTGCTGGACTGCTAGATATCTGGACGATTGAGATTGGTATTTTCCCAAAAAACCCAACAACCCTAACCAGCTGGAACTAAGTCTAAAGAGGTCTATGTCCCCTGTTCCTTCTAACCTTCTTTCTCTCCTTCCTAGGGTCAGGGGGAGGGGAGACTGTAAGGGGGTAGAGGCATTAAGGAACCCCAAATAAAATAAAGCCTAAAAACCACAGGATCTCACACTAAGTCGTCCAGACTGGCCTCAAATCAGGCCCCTCTTGTCCTCAGGCTCCCGAGTGCTGGGATCACAAGCAGGTAGTAGTTTTATAATGAAGAAAGCAGTGCCACTGCGCAGAATGGAATATTTTTGCCACAATCATATTTTGTGATCTGTAATTAAGAACTTTCAATTCTGAATAATACACACATAAAACCAAGCTGTCAACACATCTTAGAAGCTATACACTGAAGAGATGTGAGCTATTAAAAAAAAAAAAAAAAAAAAAAAGACCCAAGCCAGGAGTGGTGGTACATACCTATAATCCCAGCACTCAGAGAGGTAGGAGCAGGGCTCTGTGAATTCGAGCCAGCCTGGTCTACAAATCGAGTCCAAGGCAGCCAAGGCTACACAGAGAAACCCTATTTTGAACAAAACAAAACAGCAACAACAAAAAGACCCAATGTTCTGTTCTGTCAGCAAGCACCTAGAAATGCCACATGGATTGGGGAAATCCACAGAAAACTTCCAAAGAAACTATATCAATACACATATTTTTCCTAATATTAAAAAATTCTTTTTGGGGGCCTGGAGAAATGGCTCAATGGATAAAGCACTTGCCACAAGAGTTTGAGGACAGGAGTTCAGACACCCAGAGCCCACATAAATGTAGGGCAGGCATGGTAACCACCTATGATCCAGCACTGGGATGGCAGAGACAAGGGGATGCCTGGGGTAATTGGAAAGGTAGACAGCAAAAACTGACAAGCTCTAGGGTCAGTGAAAGACCTTGCCTCATGAGGTAGAAAGTGATAAAAGATGACATCCAATATCAGTTATGGGCCTACCCTTGAGCACACACAAGCCCTCCCCCCAAATATGTATATCACGCATGACATGTATATATACTATACACACATGCAAAAAGAGAAAAATAAAAAAATCACAAAAACATCCTTTTTCTTAGTCAGAGGAATTCCAGTTGCCTGCAGAGCTAGTCATTGTGGACCCCGTCACTTAATACTTACTTGTAAACGTCATTTTCAATAGGTAGCAGGTCATAACTCATGGCCTGAAAAGTCAATTCATGAAGCACAGGGGAGCTGGGGTCAAAGCCACGATCCAGGATCAGGAGCTGGGACCGTGCCTTGTCAGGACCCTGGCAAGACACAGGAAGATGCTTCAGAAACCACCCAACCAACTATCGGAGCCTCTTTGCAGTAGGAAGAGAGCTCTGGGGAGCAATCCCACCAAAACAGCAATGGGCGCCATGCCGGCTGCTTGACAAGCGCTCCAGCAATTCCAGGTGAGGCACCGGTCTATTAGGGGCCTTCTCACAGCTGGGGCCAAAGGAAACTTGGGCAACAGAACACCGGTTCATGACAAATACGGCGGCCAGCTGTTTGGAGCGCTGGACACTGAGGGGTACAATTACAAGTCCGCGGCACTAACGGAACAGCTCTGTCTAGGGAATCAGCTAGGGTCTCACGATGCGACATAAGCACACACTCTGGCCACTGACTGAGCCCTAGCCCCCAGCTCTGTATCTTGATGGCAGCGCTGGGTACACGAACCCACGCATGTGTTAAAAGTGCACACAACTGTGCACACATGAAGTACACGCAAACCCCAGGCTGAGGTGTGAAGTCTGCGCCACTGTCGACTTGCTGCCTGGCGAGTTCCCTGGACGTTCAGGGCTGAAGCTGGGAGTCCTAGCAAGCATGAACAAGCTGGCCACCCTAGCCACGTGGAGCTCCCTAGCCATGCGGAGCGTTTCTGCACCAGCCTGCCCCCGGGTCATGGGGCATGTCGCTGGAGACAGGAAGAGCAGCCCTCACATATGCTCGGTGAGCTGCGGGGCCATGCTGAGCCAGGGTCTTACTGACCCATAAACACAGCTTACTCAGACTGAGAACCCCGCGTGGTCTGGCCAGACTCACCTCCCCCATTGTTGGGTCATCAGCCTTATAAGCGTCCAGCTTGTCCTGGATCAGCTGAGCCAGCAAGGCATTGTCCTTGTATTCCCTGACAAAAGGAGAAAGGCAGAGGGTGAGCCACCTGTGCACTCAAGTAATGTGCCAAGTGCAAGGGCCTCCAGGCAGCACACAGGGCACGGAAGGAGGACGGGAGGTGGGGGCATGGGCTATATTAGGATTTTTACAGTAGGAATGTACCCACGGATATGAGGCATGGTGGCACTAGGAGGGTGAGGAGGGCCAGCCACCGCGAGTTTAAGGCCAGTTTGGCCTACACAGTAAGATACCATCTCAAAAGTAAACAAACAAATAATACGTTACATATGTACTTTAAAGAGGAAAATGAAATACGCAGCTCAGTGCCCAGCCCATAAATGATCTTTCTCGTTCCTTCATTAGCCTACATAGAAGCAGTATCTATAGTTTGGTTTTTCAAAACTGGTTTTCTCTGTGTAGCTTTGGCTGTCCTGGAAACTCTGTAGACCAGACTGGCGTCAAACTCAGGGACCTACCTACTTCTGCCTCCCGAGTGCTGGGATTAAAGACATGCACCAACATGTCCAACACTAAATCTTTTTTGAAGATTCAAAGACTAGGGACTAGAGAGATGGATCAGCAGTTAAGAGCACTGGCTGCTCTCCCAGAGAACCTGGGTTCAATTCCCAGCACCCACGTGGCAGCTCACAACTCCAGTCCCAGGGGATCTGACAACCTCACACAGACATACGTGTGAGGTTGTCTAACTCCAGTTAGACAACTGGAGTCTAACTCCAGTCCCAGGGGATCTGACAACCTCACACAGACATACGTGCAGGCAAAACACCAATGCACATAAAAACAAATCATTTTTTAAAAGATTTATTTATTTATTATGTATACAGAGTTCTGCCTGCATGTATACTGGCATGACAGAAGAGGCTACCAGATCTTACTATAGATGGTTATGAGCCACCATGTGGTTGCTGGGAATTGAACTCAGGACCTCTGGAAGAGTAGACAGTTCTCTTAACTTCTGAGCTATCTCTCTAGCTCCAAAACAAATCATTTAAAAAAATATCCAAAGACTGTGCCCTTCAGAAAGTTATCCACCTACCCCTAACCCCTCCCTCCTCTGGCACCCCTCTCTCTTTTATCTGAGAGCAATCTGGAACTCCTGATTTTCTGCCTCAGCCTCCCAAGTGTTGATATTACAGATGTGCCCACCATGCCTGAATTTGTATTTTTACTTTCAAAACTATCATTTACAAAGATGATGTTGGTTTGAAAATATTTCAAAGAGATTAAAAATTAGGAAATGTGGTTTGCAGTGGCACAGAAAATCATTGAAAGAGCTTATTTATTTATTATTTTGTGAAAATGTGTGTCGGGGCATGTGAGCCTGGCACATGAATGAGTCCAAAGACATCTCACCTTCCATCTTCTCATGGGTTCTAGGGACTGAACTCAGGTATTCGTGGGACACAAAAGATGCCATCCAGAGCAGCTTCCTTACCCCCGATACCGCACAGCTGGGTACTCCTTCAGGGTGGCACACAGGGTCGCAATCTGCTCTGCCAGGCGTTCCAGTATCGGATTCTTCATCTGAGCCTTGTGAGGGCTGTAGAAGCTTTGGAAGGAGTCAGCGGAGTCCAGGGAATACACCTAGGGGTAAAAAACAACCAAACAACCAAAACAAAACAAAACAAAACAAAACAAACACATCAGGGGACGTAAGGCCTAGTGAGCTGCTGGGGCATCCACCATCACCCTGGTGGCCAGGCACTTCAACTCTAAGTGACCATAACATCCCTGCTCCCAAGGAGTTTGTCGCTTAAGACAGACATTAAACACAATGGAAGTAAGATAAACTGCTAAGGAAAGAATGCCCTGGATGGCGTGGGGTGGGGGGTGGAAGGGGTGCCTGGACTCATGGGGGAGGGGGGTTCTAGGAGGTGAGGTGTTTACTGGCAGCAGCAGACTTCCGGGAGGAGGGAAGGGTGATGCTGAGGACCTTCGGGTGTGTGCACCTGGGGTGTCTGATGAGCAGTGCCAGAGGAGGTTACTGCAAAGTTCATAGGCCAATTTCAGTTTGCTTTCAATAAACAAAGGATGATCTGGAGATAGTGCCACAACTGTGGGCAAATAAGGGAGCTTTTTATAGGTTTAATAATATCCTGTCTTTGGCAAACTCTAAGTACTCTCCTCCTCCTATTCCTCCCACCTTGTTTTGTAAAGGGCTGTGGAAATTAGAATTCTCTCTTTAAGACGGAGTGCACCAACTCTCAGGTTCTCTCAAGTTCACACTTGGGTAAACTTCCTAGACCTCTTTTAAGAGTGATTTTTATTATTATTATTATTATTATTATTATTATTATTATTATTATTATTGCTACTACTACTATTACCGAGACTGGCCCTTACTCTGTAGTTCAGGCCGACCTGAAACTCACCGCTTAGCCCAGGCTGGTCTTAGATTTGAGGTACTTCTCTGAGCTTAGAACCCTAAATGCTGGAATTACAAGGGTGAGACTATGTTTATGTTAAAAAGTGTTTATTTCCTTATTTTTGATGCAGGGTTTCTCTGGGCAGCCCTGGCTGTCCTGGAGCTCGGTCTGTAGATCAGGCTGGCCTCGAACTCACAGAGATCTGCCTGCCTCCTGCCTCCTAAGTGCTGGGATTAAAGGCATGCCACCAAGGCTGGCAAAGAAGTGACTTTTTTGTATAATTTATTTTTAGTTTACGTGCATTGCTATTTTGCCTGCATGTATGTCTGTGTGAGTGTGTCAGATCTTGGAGTTACAGACAGTTGTGAGCTGCCATGCGGGCTCTGGGAATTGAACCAGGTTCAGGACTTAGTGCTGTTAACCACTGATCCATCTCTCCCGCCCTGCAAAAGTGATTTTTAAAACTTACCACTTTCTCATTTTTTCTAAAAAATAATAATGTGGTTGTATATGCTAAAGCTGGATTTGTGTAACTTAGTGGTGGTGGGGTTCTCAGGGAATCGAATAAATAGATATACCACTCCAGCAAGAGACAGGCTTCAGGGCAAGCAAAAAGGCATTGAGTCAGCTCTGACTGCCCATGCTGTAGATACCTTTTTCTTTTCTTTTCTTTTCCTCTTCTCTCTCTCTCTCTCTCTTAAACACAGGGTCTCATGTAGCCCACTCTTACCTCAAACTGATTATATCCCTGAGGGTGACCCTGATCCCCCTGCCTCCATTCACCTCCCTGTGCTAGGAATACAGGCGTGGGCCACCACATTCAGTCTATAAATACCCAACTCAAGGCTTGTGCATTTGAGGCAAACACTCTAACAACTGGGCTACATCTAGCCCTCCCCAATAGGCTACTCTGTGGTTCTAGGAGCTGATCTATAATGATCCAGTATACATCTTTCATCACTCAGAATGGATACAAATCTGTGGCTGTTGATTCCTTTTGCTAGGAGAAAACATTTGGACAAGCCCTAAAAATACTCAAATATACTTCATATTTTCTTTCAATCAGCTTTACCTTTGTGGACCTAAAGCTTTATTTTCTCCACGGAGAGGACTTTGCTGTTGAAACCTTTGGGTGAGGGAGAATGAAGTACTAACAGCCGATGGTGGAGGTGACCATCTGTTCTCTCAGCACATGACAAGCTGGGGTTATTGCCAATAAAAACAGGCTCCTTTGCGGCAGATGGGCCCTCTGCTCTCTGCCCTTCCTCTTCTTCCCTCTTGTATGAACAGCTACTTTAGGTTATTCAAGGAGTCATTGAAGAGGAGTGAGCAATGACCAATGGTGACCACGGGCACAGTGACCAATAAAAAGTCAGTAAGAGCAGGTGAATGAGATGATGACATCAGGCAGATGGTGAGCCAGCCCATTTCCCTTAAATAAGCACCCACACAGAACATCACTTGGCAGTTCGGGCTGTGATCCTTCCCCTCCCAAACTCTGATGGAATAGCAATGAAACAAACCACACCTGGGACTCATAGGGGAGAAATGCAATGTTGATTTCCGTCAGCGTCTTGATGACTTTGGCTGCTCGGGATTTTACCAGCTCGTTAAACAGGGCATCTGGACATGCTACAAGAATGACAAAAGACAAGGGGGTTTCAGTCTGTCTGTCTGCCAGCTCAGTCAACAGCCATGATATCACTGCACCTTTCATTCCATGCAGACTTTTAAAAAGGCACCTAGTGATAAATTCATCCTGTCCTCAGATATCCAGCACCCTGAGGTACAGAAATGGAAAACTACCTGAAGGCCCTCGACACAGCAAACAGCAACAGACTGAGATACACAAGCTAATAAAAACTATTTTTTGATCCCAGGGAAAGGAGAGCAAACAGCAGAACTCATTAAGAAAGGGCGAGGAAGAAAGCATCACGTACCTGATGTGTTTATGAAAAAGAGACACGGGGCACCTGAGAGCACCTGAGGCCACTGGTGGGTCATGATGCCCTGCAGACCATGGGAACAGCTTGAGGTGCCAGGGGCATCTTACTGGTTGGTGGTCACCAGTGCTGTGCTCTCTGCTTCTTTTTCATCAGCAAGGGTATATTCCTTGCTACTCCCTTTCTGTATTGTCAGGGGTGACTGTGGGGTTACCCCAGGGATAAGATCGGGTGAGGCCTATACACTTTCTCTCTGGAGCTACTCCACTAACAGCTTATCCATACGCAAATCAGCACAACATCAGAAAGATGACTCTGGGAGAACTGGTTGGAACTGTTGTGGTCTGAAGACCTCACAGAAACAGCCCACAGGCTACAGAGACATCTGAACTGTATAATGAAGTACCACGGATGTTCTTCTCAGCAGGAAGCCCTCTGTTCTCAGAGGAGGAGCTTGGTGGGCTATTTTTCATCAGAAAAATTACTTCTTCTGGTAGAGTGTGTGTGTGTGTGCGCGCGCGTGTACACTTGTGCATGTGTGTCTTATACTGTCCATCTTCTGAAGAGAAGATCGTATAACTACAGTACAACCTACTTCTTCTGCTGCCCTGCCCTGCCCTGCCCTGCCTTGGGCTCAGTGGAGCTGTGAGGAAATGCTGCCCTGGGCACAGGAGCAGCTCGTGGGGCACTTACAGTCCGTGAAGAACACATGCGCAGCCCGATATTTAGCAGTTGGCGGGTCCTTAAAGTCACTGATGAGAGAGTGGACAGACTGTGAACAGGAAAAGGGGGGAGGCATTAATTTCAATTGTAGAAGCCAGTGCAGCTCATGTCTGACCGAATCCTCTGGTTTCACTGCACTGCAGCAAGGGTTTCTGACGTGTGACTCCAACACCCCTGTTTGATCATAGCCAGGCTCTGAGCACTCAGAGGCAGGGTTATTCCAGAACGAGGTTCACTACAAAATGACAGGGTCAGTGCCACTGGAACCTGGACCCACAAAACTGCTTAGTCCTTCCAGAAGACTCACACTGATGGCGCTCCGGCAGTTTAGCTAAGGACCTCACCTGAAAGCCAGTTTTTAAAAGTGAGAGCAACATGTGACAATCAGGGTTTTTTTTTTTTTTAATATAAAAGAGCCCTAAGGCTTCTATTGCTGTGCTAAAACACCATGACCAAAAGCAACTTGAAGGAGAAAGGATTTACTTCCTCTGCTCCCAGTTTTATAGCACTGTCACTGAGGGAAGTCAGGGCAGGACCCTGGAGACAGGAGCTGATGCCGAGGCCGTGGAGGAGTGCTGCTGACTGCCTTGCTCTCTTGCTCAGCTACTTTTAAAATACATACTATCGAGGACCACTTGGGCCTGGGCGTGGCACTGCCTACAATGGCTGGGCTCTCTCACATCGGTCATGCCCTACAGGCTTGCCTGGAGATCATCTGGTGGAGGCATTTTCTCAATTGAAGTTCCCCTAAAGTGTGTCAAGTTGACAAAACAAACAAACAAACGAACAAACAAAAACCAACCAAACAAAACACCTGGCAGCAGCTATCAGCCAAAAGGAAGGAGATGGTCCTTGTATGGATCTGATCTGAACCAAGACGGACAAATCTGAGTACAAGCTAGAGACTGAAGAAATAACCCCCAAAACACAACACTCCAAAGCCTGGAGGTAGCTCCACCTGGAGAGCATGGGGGGAAGTAGAATGCTGAGAGTGTCAGGGCGCCAGCACTGGCTTTCGACTCCGCACTGCTGCTGCATTTCCTGAGGCTCACTGCATGCACAAGGGCTGCCACCCTGCCTGCCTCTGACAACATGCTTCAACAGAGCAGTGTGCTAAATGCATGCTTAACCTAGAAATGTCAGGTGCTCTGTGCCGGAGCCTAAGCTCCAGGTCTCAGCCTGAGCAGCTAACACTGAGGGATTTACCTTCTCGGACGGGGTGATGAGGTACACAGCCTCCAGGCTGGGGAGCGGCTCTCTGCGCTTGTTGATGTCCTCCACAACTAGACAGAGACACGGCCCAGAGTTACTAAGAAAACTACAAGCCAGCCAGCCAGCCCTCAGACTAGCACAGACAAGACTACAGAGAGCCCCTGCCCCTTCTTTAAGCACCATGCTCCCTGGAAATGAAGCCTGAGATGTTAGAAATTTTGAAATCTTGCCATAGCAAATTCTGCACACTTCAGCTAACATCCTTTGACCTGTTTGGAGAAGGTTGCACTCTGCCAAGGACAGACCCTTTGCCCCTTCAGTCTCTTTTCATCTAAAGGACTCCCTAGAATTCCCTTCAAATTCCATGATGGGTTTATCTGTCAACAGCTGTCTTGAGCTGGAGATTCGGATCATGGTGTAGAACACTTGCCAGGCACACATGTGACCCAGGGTTCAACCTACAGCTCTGTGGACCAAACCAAGCAGGTGCTTTCCTGTGCATTCTTAATGAAGTGCTGCAAATACATTGTCCATGAGACTGCACTTCTTCCAAGAGCTCCAAGATGAAGTAAAGCCAGAGACTTTGTTTCACATTATTTTCTTTATAGACACGAGCTGGTAATGTAGACCAGGCTGGCCTTGAATTTAGGGTTCCTCCTGCCTCTGCCTCCTGAGTGCTGTATTATAGATGTGAGCCACCATACCAGGCTAGCCCACATGATTACATAGCCAGCACTTTACTGACTGAGCTATCTCCTCAGCCATTTTCTTCTATTGCTTCTATTTAACAGATTCAGTAGTGAAAGTGTTAGCAGTAAGTGGCTGCTTGTTTCCGTTGCGGTAAGATGCTGTAGGGGAACCATTCTACAACTCCTCCCCCTTTTTAACACAGCATCTCACTTGTAGCCCAGGCTGGGCCCAAACCTCACTATATAGCCCAGACTATTCTTGAATTTACGGTAATCTTGGTAATCTTCTTGACTCCTGAGTCTTGAAATTACAGGCATGTGCCACAGCATCTAATTAACCATTCTCCTTTTGTTTCTAATTGCTTTATATTTGTTTGCTTATTGTCTGAGTTAGTGTGTATGTGTGTATGTAACACATGGATGTCAAAGGAAAACCTATGGAAGTTGGTTCCCTCCTTCCACCATATGGGTAACAGGGGTCAAACTCAGGTTATCAGACTTGGCAGCAAATGTCCTTGCTCACCAAGCCGTACCATCGGCTCCAACCTTTCTACACTGGATGGGTGTTTTGACTGTTTCCATGTGGGCCTCCAGTGAGCAACAGTCTGTGTACACTCCTGTTCATGTTTGCTCAGCACTGAGCTGGTTCAGAATCCACATCTAACTCAGAGCCTGCTGGGTCACAAGGTGCGCACACCTTAAACTTTCTTGCATACTGCCAAGTACTTTTTGGAAGAGCTGAACCGACGGACATTCCCCTGAGCCAGTGAGGGTGCTGGGAATTGAACCTGGATCCTCTGAAAGAGTAGCATACACTTCCAACCAGCGAAGCATCTCTCCAGCCCCAGTCTTTCTTCTCTATCTAGCTCTTCTATTTGGCATTCCCTCAGCCTGCACTTAAGGAGCAACGAATGCTGCATTGCATGGGGGCTCCAACCAGGAACAGGCGCTTCAGGCGCCACAGGGGCTCACAGTCCCACCACACGGGCTGCTGGAAGCATCTAAAGTCACAGGGCAGTAATGGATAGGGAGGGGACAGCATGCTGCAAGGGAAGGCGACAGTGCCGTGCTCACTTGTGATCCCCTCGGTCATGATGTCTGTCATCTTGCAGCAGGAGGACAGCATCCTCATGCTTAACTGGTCCACCACCAGCACCTGGAAGAAAGAGAACAGCTCAGGGCTGCACCGTTCCTGCCCTCATTCTCTCACTGGCTTCCTGTAGGAGGCTTCCAAATGATTACTCAGAATAAACCAGGTGCGGTGGCACACGCCTGTAATCCCAGCACTCAGGCAGGCAGAGGCAGGTGGATCTCTGTGAGTTAGAGGCCAGCCTGGTCTATAAAGTGAGTCCAGAACAACCAAAGCTACACAGAGAAACACTGTCTCAAAAAACAAAACAAAACAAAACAAAAATTCTCAGAATGGAGAATGGGGGAGAAGCCATTCCCCATGGCCCATAGGCATGCTGGGATGCAAGCTTGCTTTTACTCCCCAAGTTCACCTAGACAATAGTGTTTATCCTCACTGACCTCATAAGCATTTATACAAAATGAAATAAGAAGAGGAGGGAGCCATGTACAGCACCAACACTCAGAGGCAGCCATTATCTGGGGTTACCTTCGAGTCACAACTTGCTCTCCTGAGAGACAGGCTAGAGTCCATACACATGGTGGTTCACGGGGCTCATGCAGCCCCCGTCAGGGTTTCCACCTTCACCAGCACACATCTCTGTCCAGACTAGAAGCACAAGAATGTTCCACACCTGCTGTGTTCACCTCATCTTTGTGTGTTCTTTCACCCCACAGTAGAAAGAGCCAACCGTGAAAACAAGACCTTTCCTTCTCCTTCATGAAAGAAAGCAGGAGGCCCCGAGCAGAGGACCCGCCGGAGCAGACAGCCCAATCAGAAAGCTTCTCCTGCTGCACAGCAGCCCCTTGGCTTCCTGAGGAGGCACATGGACATTCCCATGTCTACAAAGCCCTGCCTGATGGAAAAGGTGACAGAGAGACATGCCTATGCGTTCCCAGCAGATGGCCTCCCCTTGGGAACCTGTGAAAACCAAACAGCATGCCACAGGGCCAGAACTGGGCTCCCAATTAGCTACAAGGCTCAGGGAACCCAGCATGTGTGGGCTTTGATTCCAGGGAAATAGACAGTGTGGCCCCTTCACCAGCTCATGAGGAAGTTCCAAGAGAGTCCCAGCAGCTCCCAGCCAGAGCAATACCTACCTCAGAGAACCCTCACCTGCTAAGCCAGCTCACTGGGTCCATGTCCCGGAAGAGACTGGACATACACAATACACACAATGCTATACTCGGTCCTGGAAAAAGCTCTCATTTCTATCAAACACCCCCCACCCCTCCAACTCCACCTTTTTCCTCTTGTGTGTGTGTGTAGGTGGGAAGTATGTTTGCACATATGTGTTCATGTGTGTGTGAGGGAATGTACATGCTGATGTCAGGTGTCCTCTTCAATAGCTCTCCCTTTGCTTACAGGTCAGAGTCTCTCACTGACCCAGAACTCACTGATTCTGCTAGTGCGGTAAGCAGCATGCCCAGACAGCCAGGCCGTAGCTCCTGAGTGCTGGGATCACGAGCAGGTCACCATCCTGCCTAGCTTCCTTGTACAGCTGACAGGCTGCAAACTCTGGCCCTTGCTTCTGCACAGCGTGTGGCATGCTTCGTCCACTGAGCTGACTCCCCAACCCTTTACACACATTCCCACTTTTCTCATGCACATGAACTCACCTTTAGGGCCACAGACTGCTCTTTACTTACCTTCCACTCCCCCTTCTTCTTAACCTTCTTGATCACATCATGCATGATCTCTAAAATAGGAGGGAGGGAAGAGGAGAAGAGAGGGAAGGAGGGAGGGGAAGAAGGGGAGGGAGAGAGAAGAGAGAGAAGGTTACTGTAATTTCATAGTTCCCACATCTGCCTATTACACTAGGGCATCTTCCTAGACCTTGTGCTCCCTTCAGGCCTATAGTACAACCAATCTGTTCACAGAGCCACAATCACCCACCACCACAATTACCGCCACAGAGGCAGCTCTTTTCCTGTTTCCTTAACTCACTGGTTCACAGACATTTCGATCTCAGGTGTTCTTTATGCTTTTCAAAACAAAAGACCCCAGAGGTTGTCTATATGGGTGAATAACTATAGATATTATGAGTGAAACTGAGCCAGGCATGTGCACACATCTGTAATCTAAGAACTTGAAGGGCTAAGGTAGGCAAATTCTGAATTTGAGACCGGTCAGGGACATAGAGGTAGTAGATTGCTAGCCTGGACAATATAGGGAAATATTGCTTGAAAAACAAACAAACAAGAAAAAAAAAGACTCATTAACTGATTCATTTGAAATAATAATAATAATAAACCAGTGTATGTTAACATAAATAATATTTTAGTGAATGAACAGTAACTGTATTTTCCTTAATAAAAAATCTTAGAAATCTGAAATCTTATATCTTTGTAGCTCTCATTAATGTCTGGCTTCACAGAGGACAGCCGTCTGTCCCTTCTGCTTCTGGAGCCAATATGTCTGGAATCAGGTGACGTCTGGAAAGGGCTCAGAAGAGCATGAAAAGGAGGCCAATGACCTCATAACCTTCCTATGCAGACAGCTGTGATCCGAGTCCACCAACCCCCAGGATATTAGATTTGAGAACCACGGCTAAGTAAATAAAAGGCTCTGACCAGGCCTCAGGCCCAAGAGTCCCCCGCAACCTCTATAGTCAGGAGGAGCTTGAGGTCTTCTAAGCTCATTTGTGCCATGCTGTTATGTTGGCAGGCCAGTTCCTACAACACCACTGCTGCCCAGAGCAGCCACAGAGGCCTCACACATATCTGAACAGCCTGGAAGGCCCTGTAGGAAATACGACTTTTGCTGTTTTGAAAGGCAGGCCCTACATTATCCCGATGAGAAGGCTCAACGTATACTACATACCTGTATGGAAATAGCCTTATGTAACCCTGTTATAAAATCTTAAATAAATAAAATATAGAAATAAGATTAACACGGGAGAAATACTTCTACCTCCTGGGATTTAATTGTTCGTCGTAATTTTAGGGGATTGAATTTAGGGCCACACATATGCTAGGCAAGTGTTCTACCTGAGCTCCATCTCCAGGTAGCTCGCTAGGATTGTAAATGCCAGCATGGTAGTCCACAGCTTACTCAAAAACATTTCCAGTAGACACTTAATTTACTTATATTGCGATATGGTGAAAAACTGGTCAAAGTGACTGAGCAATTAGGTTATCCCTGTTATAGACTACTGTGTGCCCACTGGAAACGATGATATGGGGAAACATGCCCATGCCTTCACTCCCTCACTCAGTGAGCACTGCCGGGACCCACGGGGTATCAGATATTGCGCAGCACTGGAGGAGGAACACAGGCTCGGCCAGCTCATAGGCTCACGATGGGGGCCACTGCCTGATGAAAGCAGCACCCAAAGCTTCTCCTAACCACCCTGAAAAGAGTACGAGAGGAGCCAGGACACAGCACAAACAGGGATGCAGCGAGGCCATCCACAGGGAGTTGGGCCTGCTGGGAGGCGGCCACCAGATAGAAAAGAGAGGGACGCTAATAGAAGCCTGTAGTGGACAAAGAGAAGATACTTGACATTTGCTTGGGGCTTAAGAGGTGCGGGCTGAGGATGGAGGAAGACCAGACAAGTGCCCTGTGGTCCTTGGCAAAGGGTATGTTTTTCTTGGATGGGTGCTGTATAACCATGGAAGGCGGGGAGCTCACCTGCTGTGCTGTGGATGGAGATGGCAAGAAGTGGGCAGATGTGACACGTAAATACATAACAAAACCCCTGTACTAGACAGGAACGACACCCAGACAGAGATTACTAGAGGGCACAAAGAGAAGAGGGAAGAGGCATGGTCAGTAGCAGAATAAGTTTTATTTCGCCTTTTTAAAGAGTGAAATGTGGGGCTGGGGAAATAGCTCAGTGGTTAATAGCACTCAGTGGCTGCTCTTCCAGAGGACCTGGGTTCTATTCCCAGTCCCCACATGTTGGCTTACAACCATCTATAGCTCCAATTCCAGGGAATCAAACATCTCTTCTAGCCTCTTTGCGATTATATCAGGCAAAACACACATGCAAATAAGAGAATAAAAACTGTAAAAAGGAGGTAGAGGCAGAAGGATTTCTGTGAGTTCACAGCCAGCACTGTCTACGTAGTGAGTCCCAGGACAGCCAGGGCTATGTAGAGACACCCACCCTGTCTGGTGTGGCAGAGGGCTAAGGTGGATGAGAGCCATGGAGGCGGAGGTGTTGGTAGGCAGCTGTAGAAGAATGGTCTCAGCAGCAGTTACAAATTGGGAAGTTATATATAGGAGGGGCCTGGAAAGACGGGACTTAAGCTCAGCTCCCAATACTCACAATGGGCACCTCACAACCTCCAGTAACTCTAGCTCCAGCAGATCCACTGGTCTCCTGGCCACCTCAAGCACCTGCATGCACATGGTGCGTGTGCATGCATGCGAACACACACACACACACACACACACACACACACACACACACACACACACCACTAAAGTTCTGGAGAAATGGCTCCGCAGTGAGGAGAAGTGACTGCTCTTGCAGAAAGACTTGGAGTTTGATTCCCAGAACCCACACATGGCGACTCATAACTATCTATAACTCCAGTCCCAAGGGATCTGACATCTTCTGACCATTGTGGTCATTATATGCAAATGGTGCAAGAACACACATACAGGCAAAATACCCATACACATAAAATAAAAATAAAAGTTAAAAAATAAAATAACTAAAAACTAAAAAAATATAAGCCGGGTGGTGGTGGCACATGCCTATAATCCCAACACTCAGGAATCAGAGGCAAGTGGATCTCTGTGAGTTAGAAGCTAGCCTGGTCTACAGAATAAGTTCTAGGACAGCCAGGACTAAAACAGAGAAACCCTGTCTCAAAAACCAAAACCAAAACAACAACAACAAAACTTTAAAAATTATATATAAAGAAATAGGATATAAGAGTGGATAAAATCCATAACTATGACTGGGCAGTGGTGGCACACACCTTTAATCTCAGCACTCAGAGGCAGAGGCAGGCAGATCTCTGTGAGCTTGAGGCTAGCCTGGTCTACAGCGTAAGGTCTAGGATAGCCAGAACTACACACAGAGAAACCCTGGCTCAACCAAACCAAACCAAACCAAACAAACAACAACAACAAAAAAAAAAACAGAAACAACCAACCAACAAAACAAACAAAAACCCCCATAACTCAAGAGACATGAGCTTGGTGGACTTTGACAGGCTCTCATCAAGACAAGAATGGAGCCAGACTAGGGGAAGAGAGGAGGAGAGACCGGAGATGACCTTGACAATTCTTTTAGTAAGACTTGCTAAAAAGTAGAAGAGAACAAGTAAACTAAGAGAACAGAGATGAGAAAGCAAAGCAAGGTTTTGTTTGTTCTGAAAGATGTGAGAGATCGGAACATTTGGTGTGAGCAAAAGTAAATGATCCAACAGAGTGGGGGGAGGGAGGGCCTGACCTGGGAAAACTGGGCTGAGACAGCAGGACCCTGTGACAGTGTGAGGAGTGCTGGAGGTGGCATCAGCAAGGGCAGGGGCGGTGGCAAGTAAGCAGTGCTAGCGGAAGATTGGAAAAAAGAAGAAACTGCACCTTCCCAGAGATCTGGGAAGTGAATTTCCACACTTTAGCACTTCTGGACGGTTCTAAAGCTAATTTGAGGTTTGTGGCCCCCACTTGAAGTGAAACCAGGAAGCCTGGATTTTTATTTTATTTTTTTGAGACTCACTACGCAGTCCAGGTCGACCTCAAATATTCAATGTTTCTGCCTTAGTCTCGTGAGTGCTGAGATTACAGGGCTCCTTTACACCTGGCTTTCCCTCCACCTTTATGGCATTCTAGGGATGGGATTCAGGTCAGGCCCACCCAACCACCTCTTCAGCCCTACAACTGTGTTATTTTTTTCCTGTTTTTCTGTTTATTTTTGTTTTGTTTTGTTTTAAGTAAATGAAATCACAAAGCTACATCTAGGGCACTAGAATTCTACCTATTTCATTGCAGGCTCTCATGTCAATGTTTCAAATACAAATACAACCAGTTTTTGCTGTAGTTTAGCGGTCTCAAACCTATTTATTCTCTCTGTGCATTAGCTCCTTCTATCTGGGAATACCTGAGTTCCTGTGGGACTCTTGGGTTTTTTAATTAATTTTGTTTTGTTTTTTTTTTTTCAAGACAGGGCTGAACTGAAACTCACTCTGTAGACCAGGCCGGTCTCAAAATCACAGGTATCCACCTGCCTCTGCCTTCCAAGTGCTAGGATTAAAGGCGTATGCCACCACCACCCGGCTACTATTTTTTATTTTTTGAGGTTTATAATTACATCATTTCCCCCTTCATTTTCCTCCCTCCAAACCCTCCCAAATGTCCTTCATTGCTTTGCTGAAACTCATGGGCTCTTTTTTCTTTAATGCTGTACCTGCTTTGTAAAAGCACATGCAAACTGGAAAACAGAGCAAAACGGTATCTGTGTGAGACAAAATGACTAGCTTTAACTACCAGTATGTCCCAAGGTTGTTCCATGCTTCTACCAGCAAAAAGCAAAACAAAACCAGAGAAGAGAACCCAGTGCTCTGAAGCACTCCGGGGAGGGCTGCCTCCGCCTTTCTTTGCAGTCTTCTGTTGGACTGTGGAGAGGCACATCAAAGCACAGGTGTCCTGGGCTTCTGTTAAAGTCAGCTGAATTCCTTTTCCAAACGCAGAACAGCCTCAGCTGGCTGTAGACTCTCCCGCTGATCCCAGTCTCCTACCACCACCGAAAGCTGTGTTTCCCTGTGCTGCGCTGGTGCTCGAAAGAGACGGAGCAAGCGCTCCGCCACTGAGCTACAGACAGTCCAGCCCTTCTGCTTTACCTGGGCTTAACAGATGCCTGCGGCTGAATATATCTTTTGCTAACAAAAATTTAAATGCAGTGAAAAATACTGCTCAAGAGACATTTAGAATGGGGACTGTGGAGGCACGATGAGAAAAATTGAGCCGAGCACAAGTGTTCACGGCATACCTAACTAGCGCGCTGCAGCCTTCCAACAGCCTTATTTCCTTCCCCAAATCCTCAGAGCATATATTTGTCCTGGGTATTATTAACAGCCAATCCTAGCCCTGCCCTACATTCTTTAATCCAATACCAAAAAGGAAACGTGGATTACAGCCCATTTTAGCCCGGAGAATCAAGTGGCCGGGGCTATTTTCTAGCATATAATCCCATGTCATTCCCTCTACTTTGCAGCTCTTCTCTATGGAGAGAGACCACAAGCCTCCAAGAACTGGTCAAGTGCTCAGCAAAAGTGTTGTTTCCACCATCCACCTCAGGCCACACAAGCACAAAGACCTGAGTTTGACCCTAGTATCCACATACAGAGCCAGACAAGTAATCCAAGTGCTGGAAAGGCAGACAGGATTCCTGGGACTTGCTGGCCAGGCAGCCTTGCTTAAGTGAACCCAAGTCCCAGTCAGAGCCCATCTCAGAAAGCAAGATGGTCGGCTCTGGAGGAATGACACCCAATACTGTTCTCTGATGTATGCACACAATGATCTGGGGTGTGTTTAGGAGGAAGCAGTGTTCAGGCAGGAAAGCAGCCGCCCTGGTCTCTAAGGCAGCAGGACTGGATGACAACTCCCACAGGCCCAGTTCACCTTCAAACATGCTGGCGCCCTTCCCATCTGGTATCTTCATTCCCTCCCCATCCGACATCTGAGATAACATGACCATTTGGCAAAATGCCCACAGAACGCTATCGCAGATGAGTGGAGTTCTGTGAGTGAGGTGAACAGTGATCTACGGTGGGCCTGGAAGCTGAAGGAGGTCATCAGCCCAGGGCGTCTCCATTCTCACACAGCCCCAGTGTTCAGAAGACCCAGTCCAAAGGCCACAGTTTGAACAGAGGCCTCAGAGGTCTTCCCACAGGGCCTGCTGGGGACACCTGCCTTTACTCTGAAAGGATAATACAGGTAAACTGTGCAAACCAGATGGATCAGGAAATTCTTCTCTTAGCCCTCACACAAATGCAGTGAGGACTATGATGTTATATAAATGTAGAGACACAAGCAATGCTCCATGGGAGCAGTCGCCATCTTAGAATTTCTCTGTCCTGGTGACAGACCCAGGATCCTATATATGACAAACCTATGCTCCACCACCAAAGTGTGTACCCCTGATGAAGTTCGCTGTGGGCTGGGCAGTGGTGGTGCACTCCTTTAATCCCAGCACTCAGGAGGCAGAGGCAGGTGGATCTCTCTGAGTTTGAGGTCACCCTGGTCTACAGATTGAGTTCTAGGACAGCCAGGGCTACACAGAGAAACCCTGCCTTGGGGAGGGGAAGTTCACTGTGGGGGCTCAGCAGGTGAAGATGCTATACTCTTTCATTAATAGACACTTAAGTTAGTACCATATCTTGTGAATTGTGAATTATGCTGCAATAAACAGATACACAGGTACCTCTGTAGCATGTTGACTTAAATTCCTTAAGTATTATAGATTTCTTATTAATAATTTTAGCATTTAAAAATGCTGTGTCAGCCAGGCAGTGGTGGTGCACATCTTTAATCCCTGCACTCTGGATGCAAAAGCAGGCAGATATCTGGGAGTTCCAGACCAGCCTAGTCTACAGAGGGAGTTCTAGGACAGCCAGGGATACACAGAAACCCTGTCTTGAAAAATCAAATAAATGAATAAATATTTTAAAAGTTTTTCAAATCCAAGGCCAGCTAGGCATGGGAAGGCAGGGGCAGAAGATCTGTGAGTTTGAGGTCAGCCAGGGCTTCATAATGAGACCCTGCCTCAAAAAAAAAAAAAAAAAAAAAACAAAAAACAACAAAAAACACAAGGAAGTCTCAGATTCTTGGCAACATAGTGAGCCCAAAGCCAGTCTAGGCTAAGTAAGACCCTGTCTCAAAAAAAAAAAAAAAAAAAAAAAAAGATAAAAAGTCAGGTGTGGTGATGCATACCTTTGTTGCCAGTGCTTGGGAGGTAGAGGCAGGCAGATCTATGTGAGTTCCAGGCCAGCACGGTTTATATAATAAGACTGTCTGAATGAATGAATGAATGAATGAATGAATGAATGAATGAATATCTGCATGCACTGATAGCCCTAGAGCAGTTTGTCGTTGTTCTTCTAGTCTGTTCTAGGGTGTAAAAGAAGTGTGCCCTGGGTGTTCTGCCTGGCCCTGTGGTGTCCAGACTGAATTGGCGAGTACGTCTATATGGTAGGAGGGTCACACGCTCAAGCTGGGAAAGCTCCTTATGTAATCTTGTTTTACAGAAACAAATTGGCGATTACTTTGCCTCCATCACATAACTAGCTGCTGCTTACCATCCAAAGGACTCCAGGAATTAAGACAAGCGGGACTGGCAGCACCCTGAGCTGTGTTTTGACCATGATTTATATGGAAGGAGGCATTAAAAAAAAAAAAGACATGTCATATGGGTTGTCTAAAAATAAAGTGCATTAAGCTCACTTGCAGGAATAAAGAAAGAGATAATGCAGACTTCTGGGCTGCCACACAGAGCCTTCAGCTGACAGGTCCCCCAGCTCACCTTACCAAACAGCATGAAGCTAAGACTTTTATTTACTACTTACATCTAAACTGTCCTTTGCAGACGTAGGAGAGACCAAAAGAAAGACCACAAAGCACCAGCCACAGGGCAAGAGCAGGATGCCTGACTCTGTAACTGCTCAGCGGCTACCGCCTGGCCCATTTAAGCTCGATTCTGGGGTGGCAGGGGCTTGATTAGAGGAAAGAACGGGGCCCAAGGGTTTGAAGCTGGGTTGATGATGGTTTGGTTACACTGATGAACACACCCAGAAGCCGCATAAGACTCAGATGCCCAAGGTTACGACATCCACAACAAGGTTAAGACATGGCTGCCTGCCTGCAGCTGGGGGAAGGTGCACGGCATCGAGCTGCCAATCAGATACCACAGTCAGGGAAGATTTCACTTCCTCTTTCCAGATGATCCTCCTTGTGTTTTCCCATGTTTTGTGAGGTTGAAAGCCAAAAGGTCAAGAAGCTAGCTTCTCTCAGGCTGTCAACATGGGGGACATCCTCGGGGACTATAGAGGCCATACTCCCTTTGCATGGATGTGGCTCTAGCTTCAGAAATCAGCACCAAAATAATAACAGACACAACAATAAATAAAAAGGGTTACTGTGTTCTTCCTAAAGTCCACTAAACATGGTGTTTCTCAGATAAAAGGAGATGGCAGGAGCAGCAAAGACTAAACAATTTCCATTTCTTAAAGCCTTAGTTTTTTTGATACTCTGAGCAACAACAACAAAAGAGTCTATTAGGTAGGGGGAGGGGGTGCGTACCTGTAATCCTATTTACTTAGCAGGTTGAGGCAGGAGGATTACAAGTTCAAGGCCTACCAGGCAAGTTACTCCAAGTCCAAGTCTCAACATTCAAAGGAAGGCAGGGCAGCTCAGTGGCAAGCGCTTGCCAAGTATTCATGAGACCCCAGGTTTAATCCCTAGTATGTCACCAACAGAAAAAAAGAAAGGAAGGAAGGAGGGAAGGAGGGAGGGAGGGAAGGAGGGAGGGAGGGAATGAGGGAAGGAAGGAAGGTCAGTGAATGACTGATGAGGGAGGCAGCTTATATCTGAAAGAGATGCTGCCCTCCCCTGCAGACCACTCTCCAGGGAGTGCTTATGTACTAATTCCCCATTTGGTCTCTAGTCTGAAAGCACTTCTCTATGAACCACTGAGTTTCTCTTACTACAGACCCTGTGATAAGCAGTAAGTCTGTGTACCATGGGACCCAAGACATGGCCAACAGTCACATTGATAGAGGTGGCATCTAATGTTTCCCAGTTACATTTCTTCCCAGAGACCAGCATTAAGCGGAAAGCCCACTCTGAAGAGAGGGCAATGCCATGGAGTGCTTCCTGGGGTCTTGGGAATCCAGAGCTGACTGGGCAGTCCAGAAACGGGAATACCTGAGACTTTTTTGAGTGCCCTGGTGAGCTAAGATACCCTGGCCCCCTGGCCCTCCCATCCCAGCAAGGACTGAAAGTCCCTCTGGAACCTTCAATCCCTACCACACTGACATGAAAGAAAAGCCTCAGGGAAGCTTCTAAAGGCAGGAAATGGCTTCCCACCAGAAACAAGCACACAGAAAGGTCCAGGAGGAGTTTCAGAAGGAGTCTTCCTTTTCCCAAACCCATACAATTGATTACAATAAGATGCTGGGGGGAAAAAGTTGAGGGGAACCGTGGCCCAGTGGTTAAGAGCGTTTGCTGCTCTTGCAGAGGACCCAGGTTTGATTCCCACACGGTGATGGTTCATCCTTGTTTGCAACTCTAGTTCCAGGGGATCTGAAACTCTCTCCTAACCTTTGCAAGCACCAAACACACATGTGGTGCACAGATATACAGGCAAAACACCCATACACATAAAACAAAATAATAAATAAATCTAAAAATATCTTTTAAAGATTAAAAAAATTTCTCAGGAAAAAGGAAATATCCTATTTGGGTTCGGGCTCAGGATCAAGCACAGGAAAAAGGTGGGGCTTCCGAAAGAGAAGAAAGCTGACAGGCCAAGAGAAGGACAGATGCTAGCTTCCACTGAGTATGCAGAGCAAGTGGCTTTTCCGGCTTACAGGGCTCCTTTTGCCTCCTGTATCTGCGTCCTTCCTTAGCTTCGATGTTTTGCTTCCTGTTTCTAGTTCCCTCACCTGCCAGCATCATTTTACCTTTCCTTTCTTTTGGGCTATTTTTTTTTTTTTCGTTAGACAAGATTTTTTCTGTGTAACCTTGGCTATCCTGGACTCACTTTGTAGACCAGGCTGGCCTCCAACTCACAGAGATTCCTTTGGGCTCATAATCTTCAAAGCTGAGAACAGCTAAAACTGCTTTTCCTGCACATGTCTTCTTCCAGAATAAACTGTTCGAATGAGGTTTTGCTGTATTTCTTCTTTCCCTATAAGACATTTGTAAATGCTGGGCTTGGTGGGAAGGGAAACAAGACCTGGAGTTCATAGCAATCTTTGGCTACATAGTGAGTTCAGGAACCCTGTCTCCAAAAACCCAGGAGAGGAAGACCAAACAACTTGTTATTGTTTTGCTTATGAGTATCTCACTATGTTGTTCTGACTGGCCTGGAACTCCCAGAGATCTGCCTGCCCCTGCCTCCCAAATGCTGGGTTTCAAGGTGTGTACCACCATGCTCCCCACAAACAACATTTTTTTTTCAAAGCTCCTATACAGATGTTTTATTGTTCTTTCCTTTTTGAAATGACAGGAGGCAGCTCTCTCTGGCTCTATATGAACTGTATTTACTTCCCCAGGTACCTAGGCAGGATGGGATGTGCTGCTGGAGCATGCAGTGAAGGCTGGGTGCTGGGGTGGTCTTGGCTTCCCTTAACTGAGCAATGGAAGGTAGCGTTGGATGCATGGTGAAGTCTCCACACTGTAACTGCGTTAAGGCTCTATGCACAAGACCACTTTGTTGAATATGCACCCTGGAGTCTGGGAGGCTAGTCATCGTGAGATTGCTGGATTTGGACTATCACAAATACTTGGTGTGTGTGTGGGGGTGTTTTCGTCTTGTTTTTTAGAAACGAAGTGCTCAATCTACAGCACTTTCTGGCTTGGAACTCCCTACATACACCAGGCTGTCCTCAAATTTGCAGAGCTCCATGCCTCTGCCTCCCATGTGCTAAGATTAAAGTCATGCCCCCACACTGGGCCTGAATATTTGTTTTTAACCTGTAGCCAAGCTCTTGTTTACTGACTACATAATCAGCACTAAAATGCTGAGATTTATGACTGCTTATATCAGTGAGGAAGAAAAAAACTAATGGCCCAAAGAGCCTGTCAATTGCTCTTAAGAAGTAGGGTGTGGAGTATCCCCGCCTACTGATGGTTACTGTCCTTCCCAGAATTCAGTTCTCCTAACTGATGTCTCATTTCACAGTCTGTTGTCTGCTTTTCTATAGTAGAAATACTAGCTGCTTTGCACCCATGGAAGCTAAGTCCATCGGTCCTGTCTCAGCAATGAGGGCGGTAAACACTAGCAAACTGAACACAGAACCTTGGAGGCTTTAGGAGCTGCCAGCACAAAATGCCCATAGAACTTAAAAGGAGAGGGGCATGAGGCATGTGGGCAGGCTGTGTGTGAGAAGTGGTTACACTCTGGGTACCCTTTTACCACTGCCCATGGCTGGACAATCACACACCAACATGGCAGAACAGTGGTGCTTCCCCTTGGTTGGAAGACCCAAGACAGTGTGAGTATGGGCCTCTGTTGCTGGTCTTTGCTACTTTGTGGGTTCTTCTTTTTCCTACCCTTATTCCCCTCTCCCCGTTTTACCCCTATCACTAGATAGGAGAGATAGAAGGATAGAGGGGGAGATAGAGAGATCTCTGAATCTAACTTCGTTCTTCCTGTTTCTTCTTCGAGCATAACTAATAACAAACCACAACCAATCCCCCTGAACTACCAACCACACCAACCCACCTACTGGGGCTCTAGCATTTACATACCTTCTGAAAATTTCCTAGCACAATGACAGCAACTATTCGCAGCTGGCAAAACCATGCCTCAGCTAGAACACGAGGCAAAATCAATAGTCTGCTGCAAAGCAGTCCCATAACCCCATACCTGTGGTTAAAAACAAAACCATATTCTTATACATTTCTGTATTTTTTTTTTAAGGAACCAAAATTCCAGAATTCTCAGTACAGGTCTCAACTCAGTATTGTAGGAACAAATGATGTCCATACAAACATGTCAAGAATCATCTTCCTGACAAGCATGGTGGCGCACACCTTTGATCCCAGCACTCGGGAGGCAGAGGCAGGCAGATCTGTGAGTCTAAGGCCAGCCTGGTCTACAGAGCAAGTTCCAGGACAGCCAGAGCTATGCAGAGAAACCCTGTCTAAGGGAAAAAGAAAAGAAGAAAATCCCTTCCTACCCCCAGTCCCCAGTCTTTTCCACCTACTCAATTTCCAGAATTCCTGTCACTAGACTTGTGGTCTCAGGTAGGAGGACATTTCTTGGGGACTTTCAGTCTAAGGAGAAAAGACATTTTTGGGGTTCCTCAGCAACACATCCAATTCAGGCTGAACGCTCCAACTGCTGTCTGTGTCTCCCACTCTTAATCACAGGCAGACATCACAGTTTGCTGAACATCTGAGGGAAAATTCTTGCATGAAAAACAGACACTAAAACAAATAAAAAGAAAGAAATTGAGATGGCGTGTGTGTGTATGTGCGTGTGTTTAGTTTAAAGAGGAATACATAAAAATTACTGCATCCGTGAAACAAGGCTTGGGAGTCATAAAAAAACTATTTTGGAATTTTGATAAGAGTATGACAGTAGGAACAAAAACTTAAGTAGAAAAACAGAATGATAAATTTGAGGAACTTTGAGTAAATCTCGAAAACACTTTAGTAAAAGCCAGATAAATAACTGGAAAGAAAAGAAAGTCTGAGCCCCTTGAGGTGTAACACACAAATGGCAGAAGTTCAATGGAGAGGGGAGGCACCAAGGAAGCTATTGAGGGTGCTTTCCCGACACACGCTGAGAATACCTAAGGAAAGCTAACCATGAAAGTCTTGAAGGCATGACTGCTTCCTTTTCAGACCCCAAGGCAGCACCCGCCTTTATGCCCAAACAAGGTGAGCCTGTAGGCCAAGTCGTTTTTTAAACATTTATTTACTTACGCATTTAGTGCGTGTTGCGTTCATGCCACAGCGCACGTGTTTATTTGGGCTTAGTCGCCAGCACTCTTACATGCTGAGTAATTACAAAGGCTTGAAGGCCTATGTTGAAAGACCATGTGGGTCATGACTCCAAATCAGAGCAGACCTCTGCATAGCTCCCATGCTTCGTTTTTCTCCTGAGAAGAGGGGGGCTTGTCGCTTGCCTCAGAAGTCACCTCAGAAGACATCGCCAGACTTGGTCACTCCCTACTCCTGAAAAGCGCCCACACCTGTAAGTTCTTGCTTCTCCTCAGGCTGCCGGGCTGTTCCTCCTGCCATTATAGGAAGACCATAAGGCCCTGTGAGAAAATCCACCCCTGCATCTAAGCTCAGTGCAAGCTGCCTTTCTGCCCAATGCTGCAGTCCTCCTGGCTCTTGCTTGTCCTTGTGGGTCTATGCTGGCATGGAACACAAGTAGAGTGCTGTCTGTCCCTGAAAGTCACAAAGAAGAAAAAGGCCTGGTGAGGTGATTCACCTGAAAGACAGAACACTGAATCCCTGCTCTGGGTAAGAGTCCAGACTGGGGGTTCTCAGATGCCTCCCAGAGCCTGATCTGTGTGACACCATGTTAACACAGCACAAATCCTGCCTGTCCACATACTGTGATGCATCCACACTTCCTCTTCCACAAAACCATGAGCATTGAAGTCAGCACAGACAGCTCTTGACTCCATTATCTCGGAAGCACCAAGAGGAGAACACGCCTCAAATGTCCAGCTACAACACCCTTTCACTGGAGAGTGCAGGCTTGCCACTGAGCTGACTGCAGCTGGCTCAAGGTCACTGAGAATTAAGCTGGAAGGGCCCTTGTTAGATATATCTGCCTCCCTGCTGACTCTCAAGCCTTCTGGCTGTTTCTGGCTGGGCCTATCAGTCAATGTCAGTGTCTCTCTCGTTCATCCACATTTCCCATCCTCTGACTGTCCCCAACAGCTTAGGTCACCTAATGGCCCCCAGCGTGCACCTCCATCATGACTTCTCCCTGACCTCTGATATCCCTGCCACTTCCTCTTAGCACATTCTTGGAGGCAGTGCATAGCTGCCTAGGGAAGCTAATGTTCCCCCAAATCTGTTGTTTCTCTTGCCCTTTCTCTCCCATGGAACAAGAATCTTAGGACTTTCTGCACAGTTCTAAACTAGGACTCGTTTCCAGCCTTCTTGTCTCATCCTTTTCATCCAATGGCCATGCCATAACCCTTCAACACCATAAGACTTCTCCCATCTCACCTCCTTCTCCTCACCTGCTGCTTTCTCAGACCTAGATTGCTAGCCTCCCAAATATTGACACAGCCAGGAAACCACCACAGCCCCTAACTCACTGCCTCCCATCCAATCCACAGAGAACCAGAGTACTTTCTAAGCTATTCTAACCCAACTCCCACTGACTTAAAAATCTTCATAGGCTCTTCAGGGCTTCTGAAAAACAACATAAGATCCAGGGAGATGGCTCAGTGGGCAAAGGAGTGTGCCACCAAGCATGATGACCAAAAGACTAAGGAAATCCAGTACCCCTCCAGCTTTTGTCTTCCCTTCCCCAGCCAAGCTATATTGGGTCCTATAACCGGCCTTTGCTACTTTGTGGGTTTTTGTTCCCATCCTTTTATACCCGCCCCCAGTTCCATCCCATCATACTAGATAGGAGAGAAACAAGGATAGAGGAGAGAGAAGAATGAGGAAAATCCCTGAATCTAATTTCATTCCTTTTGTTTCTTCTTTGACCATGGCTACTAATAAACCTCAACCAACCTCCTTAAACAACCAACAATCCTGCCTCCCAAAGGCCCTCAAATTTATGTACCCTCCAAAAAGTTCCCAGAATTCCCAAACATCACACAATTGTAGAAACTACTGGCAGCTGGCAAAACCAAGCCTCTGCTAGAGCATGAGGAAAATCACAGTTAGCTGCAATAGACAGTCCAAAGCAGCCCCATACCTGAAATTAAAATGCTAACAGCCTTATAATATTTATGTGTTGGGCACACACCTTTAATCCCAGTACTCAGGAGGCAGAAGCAGAAGGATCTCTGTGAGTTTGAAGACAGCCTGGTCTACCGAGTGAGTTCCAGGACAACCAGAGCTACACAGAAAAACCACGTCTCGAAAAATAAATACAATATATTAATATCAACAACAACAATAATAATAATTCTGTGCTTTTTAAAGAAACCAGAATTCGAGAATTCTCACTTTACTGTCCCTCTTTCTTGTTAACTCAGCCAGCTCTTCCTGTGCTCGCCTTACTCAGGCCCCACTGATACCACCTCTGCATGGCTAGCCTTTCCTATCACAGGTCTCTTGTCCTTACTTGTTTCCCATGGTTCCCAACATTACCCAGAGTCCCAGTCAGGGCAGTCACTGCTGTGCTCCCTGGACCCCACAAGAACCGGGCCTAGCGGGCCTCGGGGTATACCTATAATCCCAGCACTGTGGAGGCCAAGGCAGGAGGACCAGTTCCCTCATGTGTTACTGCACTGCTTCTAGCACCAGCAGGCTGTCTAAACCAGGCGAGGTGGCACAGGGCTGTCATCCCAGCGCTCAGGAGGCAGAGGCAGGCGAATCTCTGTGGGTTCGAGGCCAGCCTGGTCTATGAAGCGAGTACAGGACAGCCAAGGCTACACAGAAAAACCCTGTCTCAGAAAAAAACAAAACAACAACAACAACAACAACAAAAAAAAAACAACAAGCAAACAAAAGGCTGTCTATATGGTAGTTGAATGAAAACGGCACTGGGTTCCAGACTCCTTGAAGGCCACCGAGTGAAATACAGGTGTACTTGAAGGCCCTCGAGTTTTCTGACATTTCCAAAGACCACTACAGAAAGACTGGCTTCTGGAGACCAATTTGAACCTGTACCTTCACAACCAGGCTTAAATGAGACTAGTTCACACAGGAGTACTGTAGCATTCACAGAGGCTTGTCATATCAGAACCTATTTCTTGCTTTTTGTAGCAAGTTGTCTGGAGAAGCTGTGACTAAAGCAAAGCCTCCTGAGGGAGAGTTTTCTCAGGTTTCTGTGCACTGTTCAAAGCAATTGGGCTGCTATGACCAGAAACTGGTTGGTTGCTGAGAGGGTAATAATTAATTGACAGTTCCCTGCTTAAGAGAGCCAGGCACAGGAGAAGAGTGTGCCAGCTGTCTATCAAACGGCCAAGATACTTGCCCGTAACAGCTTCGATTACTTGGAGGAAAAAACACTAAAAGATGCTCACAATAAAGATCCATCCCAGAATCAGCATTCCAAGTAGCATTTCACAGTGCTTAACCCCAAGCCAAACATCCCTAGGAAGAGCTGGGTCTGGGTCCTTCTGATCGGCCTCAAAGCTGGTCTTCCTGAGACAAGCTCAGGACCACACTGTACAGATTAGGGCTGCTGAATTGCCAGAGGTAACTATGAAATTTGGCCTGACCAATTCACTAAAGAAAAAAAAAAAAAAACTTCATTAGCTGCCAAACACCTGTTTGTCTCAGAGCTGCTATGTGCCAAAAAAGTCAGAGAGAAACCTTTTCAACCAACAGCCAACACAATAAGTGCTTGTTGGGTACAGGGCAGATGCGAGTGCTCTCCTAACTGATGGAGGCATAAGAATGCGACTTGGGCCTTAACCCACTGCTTAGGGAAATTTTGCCCCAACCTGGATTGTAAATCACATCATTATAGGGTGACAACTAGTTCAAACAAGGAGAACTATATCTGAACATAAACACCAAGAAGCCAGGTGTGGTGGTACACACCTATCCACCCAGCAGTAAGCAGAGGCAGGAGGACTGCTGTGAGTTCCAGGCCAGCCTGAGCTATACAGTGAAACACTGTCTCAAAGTTAAATAAGAAAACAATAATAAATAAAATAAACTGGAAATGAAGATGCAAAGAGATCACTCAAAAGAAATTTTTACATTTTAAATAAATGTCTTAAAAGATATAAAATTACAATTATTATACCAAGAAAGTTGTTTTTAATAAAAATATTCAAAGGAAGAGAAGACAGAGGAATGCCTGAGCATAAGAATTGAGTTTAGCCTGGAACTAATAAAAGGAAGGAAGGAGGAGAGGGAAGGAGGGAAGGAAGAAGGGCAGGATAGAGGAGCAGAGGAGGGAGGCAAACAAGCTTGGTGAGGACTTTATAGAACTGTAGCCCTCAGACACAGAGAGGAAAGGTGAGGCTACGAAGCTGATTTGGATGCTCTTCAGAAAGTCAAATTCTGAGGGCTGGTGAGATGGCTCAGCAGGTAAGGGTGCTTGTCCCCAAGCCTGACGACCTGAGTTAAATCCCCAACCCACATGGTAGAAGGAGAAAACTGAATACCACAAGTTCCCCTTTGAAATAAATGTAAAAAGAAAAAAAAATCCAGTTAAATACTAAGGTACTATACAGCCAAGAAACTGCAGTTACATGTGATACCGAGAATTTGAGGACACACACACACACACACACACAAAATACATGTGACAGTTCTCAATCTATGAACATAGTATATCTATTTATACCTTTTTGGATTCTTTTGTCATGGCTTTATGGTTTTTCAACACACAGATCTGCAAAATGTTGTTAGATTTATACCTAAGCACTTCACTTTTAGGAAGTGGGAAGGCCATACTGGAAAGCTAATCCTGAGCCTTTCCAATGTGAGGTAAGTATCTCAGCACTGAGTGAGTCTCCCAGCTCTATTATCTATTACTCAATATTTTACTTTCTAAAAATTGCTAACTTACGAAAACACAATTAATTATTGTAAATTTATCTTGCATTCTGGGATTCTTTTTATCATGGTGTTTGCTCCCTTATTTGTGAAACAAAAAATCTGGAGAGACACATTGCAGTCTGGCAAGTAGAGTCAGCTAGGAAAAGTTGTTAAAATGTCAAATCTCCTTAAACTGATCTATGGAGTCAACACAATTAAAATAAAAATTCCAGTTTTTAACAGAAATCAACAAGCCGATTCTGACAGGTGTGCAGATACGTGATTGAAGCAAAATGGCTATGAAAAGGAACAAAACGGAAAGAATCATGATGTGGACAGGCTCCTACACTTCCTTTAAAGCTGAGGTGCTAATGGAGATGCTCATAGCTTACCAACAGGACAGAATATCCAAGAGCAGACTCACCCACATACACCCAGATGATGTCAGCAAGGACACAAAGACATTTCAATGGTGCAGAGACAGAGACAACCGGACATTCAAACACAAGAGAAAAAAAAAAAAAAACCCTTGACTACACCTCACATGTTTTATAAAAACTAACTCAAAATGACTCATATCTAAATAAAACACCTCAAATGGAAAAAAAAAATTAGGGAAATCTTTGTGAACTTCAGCTAGACAAAGATTTCTGAGGATCCATAAGAAAAATGTGATAAATGGCACTTCATGAAAATTGAGAACTTCTGCCCTTTGGGAAACATTGAGAATGAAAATGTAAAACCACAGAAATGAGAAGACATTTGAAAATCACATGGCTAATATATATTTGAAGACCCAATAACAGGAAAACAAATATCCTAGTGAAAAATGCAAAGATTTGCCAGGTGGTGGTGGCACATGCTGAGGCTGGCCTGGAAATTTTTATGTCGACCAGGCTGACCTCAAACTCCCAAGTTCTAGCAATAAAGGCATGCACTGCCGTGTCTGGCAAGGACAAATTTTGAGCATCACTGGTTGGAGTAACAAATTATCACTGCCATTTCAGAATTCTGCGTGACAGTTTCTCACAGAGTTAAACATATGCTTACCATACAATCCAGTAACCCTAACCTTAGGCATTCGGGTGACCATATGATACACTCATCTGTATATGCCATGTGGGTATATGCCAGTGAAATGGCCCAGTGGGTAAAGGTGCTTCCCACTAAAGCTGATGACCCTAAGTTCAACTCCTAGGACCCACATGGTGAATGGGGAGAACCAATTTCAGACTTCTCCATGTGTGCCCTGGTATGCATGCGTGTGCGCGTGCACACACACACACTAAAATAAATCAGTGTCATGATTGTTTGTTTAATCTGTGGGTGAACCTTTATTTGTAATTGTCCTGAAACTGGAAATACCTCCAAGGTCCTTTCCCTGAGAACATCCATGTGACATGACAGCAGGCGCTGCAGTCTCACTGTACAGTCCACAGATCTGCTAGGCTGGCTGGCCCCTGTGTTCAGGAATCTGTCTCCTCCAAGCACTCACTCCTAGCAAGGGCTGCAGATGCGTGTGACCACACCGGCGTTTTCACCCAGGGCTGGGGTCCAAACTCAGGCCCTCAAGCTTGTAGAGCAGGCACTTTACCCATTGAGCCGTCTCCCCAGCCGCAGAAATCACTTCTAAAAAGCTGGGTGGGGTGGTGCATGCTTTTGATGCCAACATTCAGGAGACAGAGGCAGGTGGATCTCTCTGACCAGGCCATCCTGGTCTATATAGGCAGTTCCAAGCTAGCCAGGGCTACATAGTGAGCTCTTTCCTTCAAACAAACAAGGGGCTGGAGAGATGGCTCAGAGGTTAAGAGCACTGGCTGTTCTTCCAAAGGTCATGAGTTCAATTCCCAGCAATCACATGGTGGCTCACAACCATCTAAAATAAAATCTGGTGCCCTCTTCTGGCGTGCAGGTGTACATGCAAACACACATTGTATACATAATAAATAAAATCTAACAAACAAACAAACAACAACAACAAAAACAAGAGAGCTGCACTGGGAATAAAGAGTCCAATGGTTGACAGAAGCTGAGAGTAGGAGGATGGCCTATAGGGAACAGTATGAGAAAATCCGTTTATTGAGACAGAATCTTCCAGAGGACCTGCATTTGATTCCTAGCCTGGACATCCAGTGGATCACAACCACCTACAACTCCAGCTCCACAGGATCTCATACACTCTTCAGGATTCCACAGGTACCTACACCTCAGGCACACAAATAAAAATGATCCTTAAAATATGTGTATAATATATGTGTATATATATATATACACATATATATGTATGTGTGTGTATGTATATATATATATATATATATATACACCATTGCCCTGGGTCAGCAAGATGGTTCAGTGGATAAGGGTATTTGCAGCCGGCCCTGAACTGAGTTTGATTACTGGGACCTGAGTGGTAGCTAAAGGGAGGGGCCTGAAAGTCCTCTTACCTCCACATGCTCTGTGGCAACCCCCGCACAAACAAACAAACAAATAATGTAATTTAAAAATTAAGCTGTAGCTCTGAAATGAATAAATGAATACACGAGCCTTTAGATTTGGGGAGATGGTTCGGCTACTTAAGCTTTTACTAGGCAGGCGTGAGGACCTGACTTCGTCCCCAGGAAAGAGCTGGCACGGAGGCACAAGAACCCATAATCCCAGCTGGCACAGGGTCTGAATTTTTCCCATAATTCTAATTACTGCGTCTGTTCTCTTTCTCATTAGCTATTTGTGCAATATTAACTGGGTGTCAGCACCTCCACTACACGCTGAAGACAGACGCAAGAATAAGACCCCCCACTCTCCACCGAAGAAACTTGCTTCAGGAGGCGATGGAAAGCTTCCTGGAGGACTGTCTGCCACCGTAGTGTAACTAAACTAATCCCAATTTGTTGTTGTTTTGGTTTTAGAGTTTGTTGTTTGTTTCTGAGACAGGGTCTCACTAAGTGTCCCTGGCTGGCCTGGAACCCTGCCTCTCCAGTACTGGAATTAAAGGCTACCATGTTTGCTTGGCACAGCCTCATGTTTTATTCAGCTTTCAGCTTTGAAACTCCCATAGTTCCTCACACTCTCTAAACAAATGTCTGTAGAATAAGGAGCTAAGTCAACCCATATCCTCTTCTTTTCTTATACCTACAGCCTGTGGGCTGTCCAGTAAAGCTCAGCTCAGAAGGGACCAGAAGGCTCTGGCTCTAGTACCGCACATGTGCAAGGTTCTAAGTTAAACCAGGGCAGATTGTGCAGGAAGGCAAGGGGTTCAAAATTACATTTATTTTACACTTATTCATATTCTAAATGACATTTGTTCATTTACCAACTGCTAACTATGAACCGTTGCAAGTTTGGGGACCAGACCTATATCAGAGAACTGGTCTGTGACATTCAAATAGCTATAACAGATGTACCCCCCCACCCCTGCCAAACTAACAAACAAACAAACGAAAAATGAACAAGATCACTTTTTACTTATGAAAAATTTGCCAGTGACTGTGGATGGCTAGTTTTATATCAACTTGACACAAGCTAGAGCCTCCAGAGAGGAAGTGGCCTCAATTAAGAAAATGCCTCTGTAAAATGGGGCTGTAGGCAAGCCTGTAGGGCATTTTCTTAATTACGGAGTGAAGCGGGAGGGCCCAGCGCACTGCTGATGGGGCCACCCCTGGGCTGGTGGTCCTAGGCTCTATAAGAAAGCAGGCTGAAGCTGGGTGTGGTGGCACATGCTTGTAATCTGGCACTTGGGAAGGTAGAGGCAGGCAGACCTCTGTGAGTTTGAGGCCAGTCTGGTCTACAGAGTGAGTGAGTCCAGGACAGTCAAGGCTACACAAGGAAACCCTGTCTCCCTGTGTAGCCTTGACTGTATATATATATATATATATATATATATATATATATAAAATAAGAAAAATACTGAGCAAGCCAACCAGTAAGCAGCACCCCTCCACAGCCTCTCATCAGCTCCTGACTCCAGGTGCCTGCCCCGTCCTGACAGCCTTCCACGATAAACCCTTTCCTCCCCATGCTGATTTTGGTAAAGGTGTTTTCATCACAGCTTCAGTAACCCTAACTAAGACAGTGACTACGTGATGTTCATTTAGATCAAGAGGACCAGGCTAAGAAGGTGACATTTAAATTGGTCCATAGTGGGATTTTAAAACACCGCTTCAGCTGAAGATGTAGCTCAGTGGATAGAGTGCCAGCTTAGCATACTAAAGGCCCCACACTGCTTAGACCGAGATGGCGGTGGCACACTCCAGAGGTAGAAGCTGGAAGATCAGTATTTAGATCACCCTAAGCCTCAGCCACCTCCAGGTGCATCTGGGCTACATCAGACTCAGTTCTCAGGACAGCAGAAGAGAAAACGCATCTTCATTTCAGTCTTAGTTTTTTGGAGGAAAAAAAAAAACAAAGTAGAAACCCCACCAAAAATTAGAAGGTAGCACTAAAATAGTATATTCAATGATGTATTTTCCCAAAGCACATGCCTAACTCAATTGTCACAGAAATAGAAGCCTGTTCACACATTCATCAATTTTTTTTAATTGGGTTTATTTTTGTACACCACTGTTTCACTTTGTTTCGAGAGAAATTTTGGCCATATTGCATACTGATTTTTTTTTTTTTTTTGACGCTTACTTCTAGAAGAGGCAAGGCAAGAGGTTTTGGTGACATAATCAAGGGTCTTGGCAAAAGTATGCAAAAACCTCACTTCTGAACTGGATGTGGAGGTGCAGGTTGTAGCCCCAATGTTGGTAGGCTGAGGCAGGAAGATTACCATGAATTTAAAACTAGCCTGCGCTAGGTAGCAAGTACCAGGCTAGCCAGGGCTGCAAAGTGAGCCCTTGTTTTTGTTTTTGTTTTTTTTTTTTTTTAAAGTTTGGTTGGACATGGTGCCTCACACCTATGCGGAGAGGCAGAAGGACTGGGATATATTTAAAGCCAATCTAAGTTAAGCCTCCCGGGCCTGCAGCCTGGACTACAGAAACTGTCTTGGGGGAGGTTCTATAATAGATATTTTATCTTTCAAATGCAATATTCAGATATAACACCTGGAATATGACATTTGACCCCACACCTCTAACCCTTGAGAAAGGTGTGTTGGGTAACTTGTGTGTCTGCAGAAAGCAAGAAAGTTAGTTTTGCTTAAATTGCAAGGAAATGGACGCTAGATTTTTTTTTTTAAAAATAATTAATGAGTAATGATTTCAGCAAGTCATTTAACCGCCTCTTTCCCATGGATTAAAATGAAGACGTTGACATTAGAAAATCCCTATGGATCCTTCCAGCCTTAAACTCTCCTCAGAAAACAGTTGAAATAACCTTTACAGGATGGGTGCTGGGTTTTCTTTTTATAATATCTTCTGATGTACTCTATCAGGGAAGCTTGTACATGGCTAGATTCCACCAAAAGAGTAGTCCCCATATACCAGTCAAAAGAATATGGGGAGACAGTTAGGATCCTCAACAGTTATGCTGCATTTGCTGGGGGGGGGGGACCGGGGGGCGGGGTAAGCAAGCTATCATAGGAGAGGCTCACTGAAAAAGGAAACTGTAAATTTCCACCTCTTCTACAGGGAAAAGCCACTTTCATTTTCTCTTCCTCCACAAGGAGATAGCGAAAGCCACAGCAGCCCTCACGTTTTCATTATAAAGACGTGTCAAAATATTTGAGGAGGCGCTATTTTTCTACCTAGGTCACCCATCTGAACTGGGAACGCCGTTTTTCAAACACCCACAACCCGCTCTCACCGTCCAACATGAAAATAAATGTTAAAAATTAATTAAAATAACGTCTGCTGTGCCTTTCACGCAAACCCGTAAACAAGCCCATCTTCCCCGCAGCGGCGCCTCGGGCCGAGTCGCACGGGCAGGGAGACTGCAGACTGCGGCGCTGGCTGGGGCCACTCCTCCCGCGACGCTCGGAAGCGCTCCCCTTCTCCCTCGGGATTTCGAAGGGTTCGGGACCCCGCCGAGACCCCGCCCTTGAAGTCCGGCCCCGGGAAGGGGAGGCGGAGAGAGCCCTGGGCGCACCGCCAGAGGAGAACCCCGCGTCCCCTCCCCAGCTGGCAGGAGCGGCGCCGGCGGCGCGTGCCCAGCGGCTCCCAGGTGGGTCTCTGCGGCCGGGGACAGCGCCCCGCTCCCGGGAGAGGGAGGCAGGGAGGGAGGAGGACGCAGGCCCGGCTTCGTTCGTCACGATTCACGAGGGAGGGTGGGAAATAGGGAGGGACTCGAGACAGGGGAAAAAGAGAAAAAAAAGGCGCGGGGGGGGGACGGAGAGGGGGGGTGGGGGGGGAGAGGGGGAGAGAAGGGGACGGGGTGACAGGAAGGGGTAGAGATGGCGTGATGGAGGCGAAGGGATGAGGGTGAAAAGGGAAACGGGATGATTAGGAAGGCGGGGTGTGGAGAGGAAGGACGGGGTGGAGGAGCGGGGGCTGAGGAGGCTGAGGAGGTGAGGAGGGCGGAGGTGAAGAGGTGAGTCGGGGAAGCCTGCTACCGCAGGAAGCCGGAGGGGCTTCCCTCCCGGGAGGGCGGCGCCTGGATAGCGGGTTCCGCCGGCCCCGGGGCAGCAGCCCGGCCGCACTTACTCTCTCCGACCACCGCCTTGAGGCCAATGGGGGCCATAGCGTCCTGCGAGTCTCTGGGCTCCGATGCTCCTCCCGCGACACCGTCGCCTCCCCCGGGACGCGCGCCCCGCTCGTCTGCAGCCCGTCGCCCCGCAGCCGCGCTCAGGACCGACTGACGCGCGGACTCGGCGCGGGGGCGCGACTCGGGCCAGAGCGAGGCCGTCAGGCGGCCGGAGCGCGCGGGAGGGGCGGGGCCTCGGGGGCGGGGCCTCGCGCCAGCCGTCACCGTCACCCGCGCGCTCCCACCAATCGTAGCGCGCCCCGGGCGTGAGGCCCGCCCTCCAGGATGCGGATGGGTTCGGGGAGCGCCTTCGCCCTCGCCCGACGCGCGCGCCCGAGGCTCAGGGTCCTAAAATCCGCTCCACCAGTTCTACATCTGCAGCCCAGGCCTCGGGAATCTCCAGAGGGCCAGGTTGTGATGCTCTTTCTGCATTTTGGGATCCTACCATTTCCTCCTGCTAACGAAAGGAACAAAAGGGCAAATTCTTATTAACTGTACTCATTCCCAGCCACAACGTAGGCGTAGGCATACGGTACACTGAAACCATGCCTGTGTCTCTGTGGTCTATCTACCTATCACTGACCCAGCGCTAAGCTCTGTGTCACGCACCTTTCCGGAGTCATTTTACTAAATTCACGCAATAACTAAGCATCGTTCCTAATCTTTGCTTTCAGGTTCAAAAACAAACACCTGAGGCTCCTGCTGGTGTGCTATTTATCTCTCATTCACTAATAAATATTTCCCATTACTAAGTATAAGCTGATATTCTGTACATTGGGCCTGTACCAGAAATGGTATGAATCCAAGTAGCCAAGATCCGAATCTAATTAGAAATACAGAATCAACTCTGGACTCAGCATCTCCTTCTTGGAATCCTCATTACCCAAACGGTCACATTATCTGTTTTTGCTGTGCCATCTTTGTTAATGCTTTTGAAATATAGAACAAGAGTGGGAGATGTTTCTCAGTGGTAACGCCCTTGCTTGTTATGTGCAAGGTCTTGGGTTTGATCCCTGACAGTGAAAAATAAAATGCAACAGGCGTCAAAGAGAAACAAACAAATCCACTTAATTTAAAAATCACAAAGGACAGGGCTGGAGAGATGGTTAAGAGAACTGGCTGCTCTTCCAGAGGTCCTGAGTTCAAGTCTCAGCACCCACATGATGTCTTACAAAATTGTCTTTGACTGGTGCCTCATAGGATCCAATGCCCTCTTCTGGTGTGCAAACGTGCAGACAAAACACCTATATACATAAAATACATACAGAAATAAATATTTTTAAAAAGAAAATACAAAATCATAAAATCCCAGCACTACAGGGACACAGAGAGACAGGAGGATCCCTGATTTCAAGGCCATCCTGGTCTACAAAGCAAGTTTCAGAACAGCCTTGTCTACATAACAAGTTCCAGGACAGGAAGGGCCACAAAACAAAACCCTGTCTTGAAAAACAAACAAGCTGGGCATGATGAATAATGCCTGTAATCCCAGAACTCTGGGAGCAGAGGCAGGTAGGTCTCTGTGAGTTTGAGGCCAGCCTGGTCTACAAGACAGCCAGGGCTACAGAGAAAACCCCTGCCTCAAAACTGAAAAAGAAAGAAAGAAAACAAATAAGAATCACAAAGCCAGGCATAGTGGCACAGACCTTTAATCCCAACACTTGGGAGGCAGAGGCAGGTGAACCTCCATGAGCTCCAGGCCAGCCTGGTCTACACAGTGAATTCCAGAACAGCCAGAGCTATATAAAACCAGTTTTTTAAAAACCAAACAGGAAGAGTCATTGAGATGGCTCAGCGGGTAAAGGCACTTGTCTTGTCTCACAACCTGAGTGTGATCCCCCAAACCCACTTGCTTGTTACATGCAAGGTCTTGGTACAAAGAGCAACCCCCCCCCCCCAAGTTGTTCCCTGGCTCCACACATGCACAGTGACACATTAAATAAATATAATACAACTTTTACAACAGTTCTCTGAAACCAACTCCCTAAAACTGCCTGGCTTCTACGTGAGTGCCATAGCATATATACACACACGCACATCACACTCACATATGCATAATATATGTGCATTATATTAGTTTTATCATAAAGGATATGCATGGTGGCCACCACCTGGAAATCCCAGCATCTGAGAGGCTGAGGCAGGAGACGGATGGTCTGTGAATTTTGGCCAGCCTAAGCTACACGGCAATCTCCTGTCTCCAAACGCTGCAACAAGTGGGCCTACAAACTATGGCTCAGTGGGTAAAGGCATTCCCCAACAAGCCTGATGACCTGAGGTCAAGTCCCGGAGGCCACATAAAGAGAGAGAGCTGACTCCACAAAGCGGTTCTCTCACTACACACCATGACATGCATGACGCACTATTCATACATAATGGTAATACATGAAAGCAAATCACAAAGGGCAGCAGATGTAGGGGTGAGGTCAGAGAGTGATAGGCCAGGAGTGTGAACTGACCTGTGACTGGGACCCTTCCTGCATATCGTTGGGAAATTAAGCGATTAGTTGACAGATCGGGACCCTGAGATTCAGAGAGGCTGCACTGAGTAGTGACCAAGGATTCATTCAACTATTGGGGGAAGAAGTGTGGATTTTTTTTTTTTTTTTTTGAGACAAGATTTCTCTGTGTAGCCTTGGCTTCCCTGGACTCACTTTGTAGACCACGTTGGCCTTGAACTCACAGAGATCCGCCTTTGCTCTCCTAGACTCACTGTGTAGACCAGGCTGGCCTCAAACTAAGAGTTCCTCCTGCCTCTGCCTCCCCAAGTGCTGGGTTTATAGGTATGTACCATGTGCCCAGATATTTTTTTAAAACAAATCTATTTATTTGTTTATTTATCTATTTATTTATTTAGATGGGTCTCACTTGCTTCTGCCTCCTGGGTGCTGGGATTAAAGGTGTTCACCATGCTTGGCTTTATTTATTCTTTTGTGTGTGTGTATGATAATTAGTTTTGTTTGTTTTTTGAGATAGGGTTTCTCTGTGTGGCCCTGGCTGTCCTGAAACTTGCTCTATAGACCAGGCTGGCCTCAAATTCACAGATCTGACTGCCTCTGCCTCCAAAGTGCTAGGATTTAAGGCATGAAACACCACTGTCCCCTATGCCCCCAGCACGTGACAAACTTATTTATTTATTAATTTATCTATCTATCTATCTATCTATCTATCTATCTATCTATTTATTTATTTATTTATTTATTTATTTTGAGACAGGGGCTCAAGTAGCTCAGGCCTTAAACTTGATCTGTAGCTCAGGATGGCCTTCAATCCTTCATCTTCCTGTTACCACCCCCCAGAGGCTGGCATTATAGGCATGCACTGCCATGCTTGATTTATGTTGTACAACCTGAGCTCAGTCCTAGCCCCTGGTAATACAACTCTATAATCTGAATTCTGAACCACCGTTTTAAACTGCACAACAAGAAAAGAAGGGAAAGCCCAGGGAATGATTTTCCAAGATCATGAAGTAAGTTGTGATCTAACCTAAACCATCGTATGTCCTAGTTTGAGACACTAGCACTGTTGTGACAGATAGTGTGATTGTCAATCTGACAGGGTCTGGATGAATAAGGCAAGCCTCCAGGTGTGCCTGTGAGGGATGGTCTTGATTAGGTTAGCCTCTGGGCACACCCGTGGAAGATCTTGTGATTGCGATGTGGCTGCCTTCATTCCCTAGGCTGTGAGCCAAGGGCAAATAATCATTGCTTCCTGCTTCTGACTGTGGGCAGAACATGGCGGCCATCTCCAGCTTCCACCTTTATGCCTACACTGCCATAATGGACTTCCCCTTGAACTGTGAAGCAAAATAAAGCTTCCTTAAATTTACTTTTGTCAGGACATTTTATCACAGCAACAGGAAAAGGAACCTAGACGTCTGGCTTCTACCCTAGTCTGCACCCGAAGAACCTTTTGCTTCCTTCCTAGACAGAAGGTATAATATGTCTTCTCTCCATGTCTCAGTTCTGCCTTGGCTTGCAGAACACTTGGTGGATTCTGGGTACATCTGGAGGAGCTAGTCTGTGTAAGTGCAAGGGAACCCCGGATACAGTTGTGACACCACATGTTCCTTCCTCAACCAGCTGGCATGTGTCGGCAGAGACTCCACAGGAAGATGAAGCAGAAGCTTGAGAAAGCCCTTATTGTTAAGGCGTAGGGGTGTTGAGGGCTCAGCTGCCATTCATCCAGTCATCCGGTCAAGTGGGCCATTAAGGGTTAACTGGGTGCCATCTGCTGCCCAGGCCAAGTGTTGTTAAGTCAGGCATGATTCCTGCCCTTGAGTTGACCAATGGCAAGGGCAGATAGTAGTGAAGGAAAGAGCTGAAATAGGAAAGGTGGCTGTGAAAGTGGGTGACTCAAGGAACAGGCTAGGCTCCAGTCAGGGTGGGCTCCCTGAGCCAAGAAAACGGAAGCAGGAGGAGACGGAGAGCATCTTGTCAGTCACACAGTAGGTGCAAAGACCCTGCTACAGAAAAGAAACTGGCTTCTCCAGAAAAAGAGGCCCCGTTGTGATTACACTGGAGAGCCTGAAGGTCAGGCTGGAAGGCGGAACTCCGGGAGTGGGCCTGCCGCATGCTCAGCGACTTTCAGGTGCTGTGGAACCGCCTCGAAGATCACAGCAAATACGGCAGCTCCTTGTTTTCAGTAGAAAGAGACCAAGGGCTGGAGAGATGGCTCAGACGTTAAGAGCACTGGCTCCTCTTCCTAGAGGTCCTGAGTTCAATTCCCAACAACATGGTGGCTCACAGCCATCTATAATGAGATCTGGTGCCCTCTTCTGGTGTGCAGGCACACATGCAGATAGAACATTGTATACTAAATAAATAACTTTTTTTTTTAAAGAAGAAAAGAATGAGGGACAAAAGAGAGAGAGAGAGATTGTTTTCTGCAGGTGTGTGTACCTGAGATGTTTCCTGTTGATGACTAAAATGGATGCTATTTAAAAAGATAGTTCACAGGGGGAAAGCAGACTGAGAACGCACCAAGGAGCCTGACTTTGGTGGGTGCTGGCTCCTATAATCCCAGCACTTGGAGGTGGAAGCAAAGGGGGGCAGGAGATAAAGAGTTCATGATCCTTTCATCATCCTTGGCTGTGCCGCAAGTGCGAGGGCAGCTTGAACTCACGTGCAATCCTATCAGAAAAATAAAAATCCCTGTCCTGACTTTGAGAGCACGCTGAATGTGGAATCTATCGCCTGGCTGCAGGCATCTGGACATCTCTGAGCCTTGGTTCCTCCATCTGTGAAGCTTCCTGCTCAAGACGGATCTGAGAATCCAGGGCAATGACCAACAGTGTAAAATCTCTCCCAGGCAGACATCACTCACACTATATTTAGAGGGGAAGAGTGTCGAGACAGAGTCTCCTTAGATAACCCAGGCTGGCCTCAGACTAGCGATAATCCTCCTGCCTCGGCCTCTGGGATTATAAATGAGCTGTCTGTATTCTGCATTGGCTGAGAGTTTGAGACAGCACGGAACACTCAGTAATTTTCTTTGGATCCTCACTCCAACCCTATGAGGTCGGTGAATTGGTTATTTTCTCAGGGCCCGCCAAGGTCAAGCCACTTGGCCAAAGTCACAAATTTATCAGTGCGGACCGGTATCTCCACTCTGGATCTGACTTCCTGGTGTTCAGTGGAGAAGTGCAGAGCCCAGGACTCAGCTCAAAGGCCCTAGCGGAAGGAAAGGTTCGGCTCTATGCGCAGCCTGCGGAGGGAGAGTTTCGGCTCTGTGGGCAGCCTGTAATGCGTGTGTCAACAAGAGCCAGATCACCTCTGGAGTTTTTGCCCAGTCAGGTTCACGGTCCATCGCTCCATTTTAGCACCGCGACCAGACCCGGATGATGCGGCAGGCGGCTTAGAGAAGGTCTTGCCTCGCTGGCCAGCAGAGGCGCAGGTGCGCCTACAGTTACGCATGCGTGGCCCGCGGCCTCTGCAGAGCCCTCTGCAGACCTGCAGCTGGCGTGGGAAGAATTTTAGGATTTACGCACGGTCACGTGAAGCGGAGGGGTGGAGGGAGCTGGCCAGGTAAACAGGATGGTGAGAGGAGAAGAGGTTAGGGCCGAGGGCGGTTTACCAGGGAGCTGCCTTGAGGATCGGAGAGTGAGAAACACATTAACAAGAACTAGGAATGGGGTGAGTTAGAGGAGCAAGCTGGTGCAGTGAGGCATCTAGCTCACGCCCTGAGGGCCGAGTGTGGGCCCACTCGGTTGTTTCTCCCACCGCCTGGGGCGTGTGCCCGCCTCCCTCTGCTCCAAAGCTGCGTGCCAGCTGGGTTTTCTGTATCCACCCCACCCTCTCGCTCTGACAGCTGGACCATTACATTCCCCATTCCCTGCGCTGTTTTAGGAAATATTTGTCTTTAAAAAAAAAAATTTGTTTATTCATTCATTCGTGTGTGTGTGTGTGTGTGTGTCCTTAAAGGTGCACTTGTGAAGTTCAGAGGATAGCTTGTGTAAATCCATTTCCTCTTTCACTATGTGACAACAAGGTATCAAACAGGTCAGCATGTGTGGCTGCGAATGCCTTTACCCTACTAAGCCATCCCTCTGGCCCAGGAGCAGTCTCTAAAGTAGTCGCTGGGCTGTTTTGTTTGTTTGTGTTTTTTTGTTTTTTTGTTTTTTAAGATAGGGTTTCTCTGTGTAGCCCTGGCTGTTCTGGAACATGCTCTGTAGACCAGGCTGGCCTTGAAATCAGAGACCTGCCTCTGCCTCCTGAGTGCTGGGATTAAAGGCATGAGCTACCACTTCCAGGCAATATATATATAATTTTTTAAGAAGGAAAAAGTGATTTCTCTACCTTGTCACCCACCCATCCACAGAGAGAAAGAGAGAGCTGGATCTGTAGCACTTGACTCTGAGACCTTACCCTCAAAAAGACAGGCAGATGTGAATGACAAAAAATGTGACCTACCTTGGAGTATATACTTTGCCTGGGGGAACAATCCGCACTCACATCCAGGCAATGATTCCCACAGAGATGGTAGAAGAAATTAGACGACATCTCTGTATGTTTAAATGCTGCAGTAGATGGGTGGAGGACAGGTAGGCAGGGTCTCAAGCTCCCTAGGACTGACCTTAAACTTTCTGTGAAGTAAGGATGAACCTGAACTCTGAAGCTTCCTGCCTTCACATCCCAAGTGCTGGGACTATCATTGTGTGCCTCTACATTCAGGCTTTGTGATGAGATAAAAACAAAACAAAAAAAAAAAAAAAAAAAAAAAAAAAACCAACCAAACATTTAATTATATGTATGTGGATATCTGTCTGTGTATGTGCATGTGGAGTGCAGGGGCCCACAGAGGCTGGAGGCATCAGGCCCCCCCGAATCTGGAGTTACAGGTAAGTGTGAGCCACCTGATAGGTGCTGAGAACCAACTTCAGAGTCCTCTGCAAAACGAGCAGTGGAGCTGGGTAGTGGTGGTGCACTCCTTTGATGCCAGGCAGAAGCAGACGCATGTCTGTAGTTCAAGGCCAGCCTGGTCTACAGAAGCTACACTGAGAAACCCCCTTTTGAAAAAAACAAAAACAAGGCAAAACAAACAAAAAAACCAAAACCAAACAAACGAAAAACCTTGCAACAGAAACATACAAGATTTCCCAGTCCGGTAGCCCTCAAATTCTGATGCCACTTTGGAGCAAACAGGACATATCAGAGAATCGAATTCCTCCTAAGGCTATATTAGATTTGGGGGGTGGGGGAGAGCATTTCCACAACTGTCTGATTAAGCAATCTTTATTTAGACTGACCAAACAGCTGCCATCCCCTAAGTTGGGGTGTCAGAGAGTAGCCCCCCCCACACTGGTTTTTGAGGACCCTTTTATGGGGAAGGGTTAGGTTTGATAGAAAACAGCTGTCAAATTAATTGGCTGTTAGCACCTAGACAGAAGAGTGGGAGAGTCAGGGCTCAAGGCTGCCTGTGGGGTAGATAAGTGTAAGACTACATCAGACGGAAGGGGAGCCATCACAGGTGTCCAGGAGTTTAGCAAGGCCAAGCGCTGAGTAAGTGTATACATCATGGGGTTACAAGTTCAGCATAGGTTGAAAAAACAGTTTGCAGGATACATTAGGTTTAGGAAACAGAAGCTAGTTCTTCAAACTAGTTCTTCAAAGTAGTTCTTCAAAGGTATGGAGACTAAATAACAGTGTATAACACTGTGGCTCCTTAACAGTGACTCCTCTTTTGGGTTTCACAACTACCTGCTTTAAAACTCAGGGAACCGGACCACTTCCTCCCTAAGGAAAAGAGTCACACACAGGAAGAGAAGCTACAGGCGCAGAGGCACCCAACTCACACAATGACCCCTGGTGGACACAACTTTGCACAAGGGTGGGGTGTGGCTGATTCACACCAAAGACCAGGATCTTCACCTGGGGACTGGGGGGGGGGGGGGGTGTGTGTGTGTGTGTGTGTGTGTGTGTAAGGGCCACTTTGCACACAGGAGGACCTCTGTAAGAGAGAAGCTCCGAGGGATACAGACTCCAGCATAGACAGGAAAAGCCCATGGTCCTAAGACAAATCCAGAACAAGGAACAATTCAATAAAAAAACAAAATAAATATAAAGACAGACATTAGAAGCTTTGATGGACTCTACCAGAGAAAGGCTTAAAGCTGTTTTTATCTGGTTTGGAAAAATCAGTTTGGTTTTACACCTTGGGTATCAAAGAACAACTCATGCCTTTTACAAAGATTTAGTTGTGGTTAGGTCTCCAAGAAAGTTTGCATTCCAAGGGAGAAAATTGTTTTGTTCTTCTGTGGGTTTTTGTTCTTGTTGTTGTTTTTAGGTTTTCCAAGACAGGGTTTCTCTGTGTGGCCCTGGCTGTCTTGGAGCTCAATCTGTAGAGGACTGGCCTCAAACTCAGAGATCAGCCTGACTCCCAAGTGCTGGGATTAAAGGTGTGTGCCACCACTGCCCAGCTAAAATAAAATAATGTTTTAAGAGCTCCAGCTGGGGTTTCTATACTTTGTGCCAAGCACTCTGGGATGCCACAGTAAACCAGTGAAAGCATGGTGGAATACTTCAATTTTCAGAAGGAATGTGGTGACCCTAAGAACGGTTTGGCATTAGGCCCTATGACATTCCTCCCTCTGGCCTTATAGCTTGGCAAAACTGGGGGTTTGACAGTTGATTTGAAATCATAAATAAGAATTTTAGAGATCTGAGATTCAGTGTGGGTGGAATGTCAAGGTAGTGTCTTATGGGATGCCAATAATTGACGAGCCTCTGCCCCATCGAGTCAGGGGAGTCATTGAAGGGTTTTTAATTTCTTTATTGCATTTATTTATTTAGTGTTGTGTGTACACATACCTACCAGGCAAACATGCAGAGGTCAGGGAACAACTGAGGAGTTGGTGAGTTGGTTCTCTCCTTCGCTGTATGGGTCCTGAGAATCAAAGTCAGGTCGTCAGGCTTGGTGACGGCTCCTCTACCCACTGAGCCAGCTCACTGGTTCAGGTTTTCGTTTATTTATTTGTTTGTTTGTATTTTTGAGACAGGGTTTCTCTGTGTAGCCCTGGCTGTCCTGGAACTCACTCTGTAGACCAGGCTGGCCTCAAACTCACAGGGATCTACCTGCCTCTGTCTGTAATTAAAGGCGTGCACTAGCACGCCAGGCCTGTAAGGGTAAGATCAGTTAATACTACTAACCCTTTCTTAGTTCCTACCGACATCCCAGCATCCTTCTCTCCTGCCCCCTTCCCACACCCCACCCTTAGCACTGTGTCCTGAAAAGCTCTCAGCTCACCAAGGAAACAAAGCTCTCTCCCGACAACACTAAACACAGGCTGCCTCTCTAACCTCCTGTGAGCTTCCTGCCTCTCCATGCTCCCTCCCTCTCTTTCTCCACCCTTGGACTAGGTATTCCTGTCTCTGCTTTCAACATTCACCCACGCCTGACAGCAGCCCCCTCCTCTCTCACTGCTCACCCCAGAGTCACCCAGCTGGGGATGGGGTTCCACCTACATTGTTTCCTGCCCACAGGCAGGCAGAGGTCTGGGGCCCCTTACCTCTCCGAGAGCAATGACCTGGCTTTGCCTCTGCCTTTTGACTGACGCTGATGAGTTCTTCCTTCTAGAAAGGATTTTCTCCCGTTTGCACAGACCGGAGCCCCAGGCTTCTTGTCCCGGGTGCTCTCTCTCCCAATTCAGAAACAGATGGACTTGGGGGACATTCCTAGGGAAGATGCTCATGGTCAACTACCCCTCCTCCCCTCATATTACACCCTCCTCCCCACTTAGAACCCCTCCTCCCCACCATTGCTTCACTAGAGGTATCGTAGGTGCCTGCCCCTGGGAAAGGAAGCTAGCTTTGGGTCTCTGTCTGGTTGTCCATTACTGGGAGCTTGCTGCCCCGTGTGGCTCTCCATCCTCCTCTGCACAGGGAGCCCCTCCTCCTCTGATGTTGTCCTCTTAATCCCCAAGACTCTCCCTCCCTTCTTTCTAGGCTGTGATATAATTCCCCCTTGAACACATCACAGCCTCGCCCTAGGTCCCCAGAGGAGCTGCTACAGCAGATGTTTAGTTCCCAGAACAGAAATAGCAGTTATTGAACAGAATGGATTCCCAGCAATCTGAAGACATCTGCTTGCTCCATCCCACCCCGGGGCTTGCCGCGCCTTCTGTGCCATCGGCAGAGCCGCCCAGGGGCTGTTTCAGTACATTGCCAGGGTTCACCGAGAGCCTCAGAATACTCCTACAACCTCGACTCCCTGTGCCGAGGCCCCATGGAGGAGGAGGAGGGAAGAAGGATGTCACATGCTGAATCCCAGGTCAGGCCCTATGTGTTTTCTGCACTTGTTTTTATTTATTTTGGTGTGTGTGTGTATGCATGTTGACATATGCATGAGGGATGGGTGTGCCTTTGGAGGCCAGTGATTGATGTCCTGTCTTCCTCAATTATTCTATGCATTATTATTATTATTAGACATAAGTTCTCTCATTGAACCTGGAGCTCACCAAATTAACCAGAAGGGTTGGCCATCAGACACTAGGACTTGTCCTGTCTACCTCCCCACTGCTGGGATTGTAGGCATGGGCCACCAAAAGTGACTTTTCATTCTTTTCCTTTTGAGATAAGGTCTTACTGTGTATCCCTGGCTGGCCTGGAACTCATATGTAGACCAGGGTGGCCTCAAACTCACAGAGATCTATCTGGCTGCCTCTGCCTCCTGAGGACTAAAAGCCTGAGACCCCACGCTCTGTTCTGAACCTAAGGTGGGTGTTGGGAATCCTAACTAAGGCCCTCATACTTAACAACGGACAGAGCCATCCCCCAACCTCTGCTTGTTTATTTACTGTGTATGAGACAGATCTTACTATACTAGCAGGGAGCTCTAGATCCTGCTGCCTCAGCCTCCAGGAGTACTGGGATTATAGACATGAGTGTTAATGACTCCCCCACCCCTAGTTTGTTTGTCTGGTAAGTTGGTTGGCTGACATTTGCTGTTTTGAGACAGGATTTCACTGTGTAGCCCTGGTTGGCCAGAACAGACTGGCCCTGAAGTGCTTTCTTTCTTTTAAAATAATTAGATTTATTTTATTGTATGTGTATGAGTGTTTTGCTCACATGTACCTCTGTGTATCATGTACAACCTATGGAGTTATGTACAGTCGTGAGCTGCCATTTGAGTGTCGGGAATCAAACCTAGGACCTCTGCAAGAACAAGAAGTACCCCTAACCTCCGAACCGTCTCTCCAGCTGTCTTGTCTGTTTCTTGGGAAGCATTAGACCTCTGAGGTCACTGTGCCCATTCCCACTCTTAATCCTTAAGTTCCTTCCTCTCAGCAGAACAATGAAAGCCCTAGAATGGTGTGATTACCCCACAGTGAGACTGAGTTCCTTCTGTGCATATTTTGCTTTGCTTTTCATTTCACAATAAAAAATATTAATGGGAAATAGTTAAATCTATACTCAGAATTAAATTAACCCAAGTTGTCCTCAAACTTGTGATTCTCCTGCCTCGGTCTCCCAAGTGCTGGGACTGTAGACATGAACCTGGTTTTAAATATTTAAGATTTATTTTATTACCAGTGTGTATTGTGCTAAGCACACACTTTATCTATCGCTGAGATAAATCCCCAGCCAAAATTTTCCTTTTGGTGCTGGAGCTCAAACCCAGGAAGATTAAGAGTTCAAGGACAATCTTGGCTACTTAGTTCAAGGCCAGCCTGGGCCAGATAAAGCCATCTTTGAACACACAAACAAATTAAACTAACTAAATGATAATAAAATATAAGCAGCTGTAACATTAGGATGATTATAGGCAGAGCTTCTGTCTGTTAAACACTCATAGTCTTGGCTAGGTGGTGGATTTTTTTTTTCCAAGACAGAGTTTCTCTGTGTAGCCTTGACTTTCCTAGACTCGCTTTGTATACCAGGCTGGCCTGGAACATACCTGCCTCTGCCTCCCTGAGTGCTGGGATTACAGGCATGCACCACTATGCCTGGCTACTCATGCACACGTTTAATCCCAGCACTTGGGAGGCAGAGGCAGTCAGATCTCTGAGTTTGAAGCCAGCCTGGTCTACAGAGTGAGTTCCAGGACAGCCAGGGTTACATGGAGAAACCCTGCCTCAAAAAACAAAACCAACCACACAGACAAACAGCTTATAGGCCTCTTTCATTCTGGTGTCCAGTCCTCCCTAAATGGGTGGGTGGATACTAAGGATGACTGAGAAATCTAAAGAGAAAATCTGAGATGTCTATTTTTTTCCTTAATTTATGTGCGTTGGTTGTTTTGTCTGCATGTATATCTGTGAAAGGGGTTTGGGTCCTCTGGATCTGGAGTTACAGACAGTTGTGAGCAGCCATGTGGGTGCTGGGAATTGAACCTGCACCTTCTGAGCAGCTGGTGCTCCTAACCACTGAACCATCTCTTCAGTCCTGAGATCTCCACTCTATAGAGAAGGAGAAAAGTAGCATGCCCCTGGAGCCAGAGCAGCACCCTTTTTCATCTCTCAGCTCTGGGAAGTGGAGACCCAGTGAGAAACCGTTGTCCAGACACAGGCTGACCCCGCCACCTGCCGGCGGCCAGGAGAAACATAAAGCGCCTCAGGGCTTCGTCTAGGCCAATCCGGAGCTCCACCTCTGAGCTGTGCACTCAGCCCTTGTGTTTCGTTCACTTTGCTGTTGCTACATAAACCGACCCATTTATTGCAGGCTGGGGACGTCTCAGATGGTCGCACTTCTCCTGGTCCTTCAGTTCCTTCAGTCCTCTGGAGGCCGACTTGACTGTCACAGCAGAAGCGGTCTAGGCCCCGGCTAGCCACTATTTTCATGCAGGTGGCTGCAAGGTACTGCAGGTACTGCAAGGCAACTATACTTGAATGCTGGCCAATTTCGATTTTCTTCAGCATTTTCCTACAGTCCTCCTAGGTGCATTTACTCACTATGTCACTAGGACACGAAAGAAAACCTCTGACATTTCTTTTTCTGAGTCTGGCTTATTCATATGACGTGATGATCTTCAGTCTGTTCCATTTGGTCTCCAGTTTCCATTGCATTGCCTGCAAAGGACATAATTTTGGGTTTTATGGCTGAATAAAGGTTCACTGTGGGCTGGACAGTGGAGGTGAACTCTTTCAAGCCCAGCACTTGGGGGACAGAAGCAGGCAGATCTCTGTGAGTTCGAGGCCAGCCTGGTCTACAAAGAGAGTCCAGGACAGCCAGGGCTACACAGAGAAACCCTGTGTCAGAAAAACAAACAACAAACAAAAAACAAAAGAGATAATTTGGCAGGTTCTGTCACTGCTGCCAATGCTGACTACTTTACTTTGGTCTCCAGGATCCATGTGGTAGAGGGAGAGAATCCGCTCCTGCAAGCTGTCTTCTGACCCAGAAACTGACGTCATGGCATGCGCACACACAAGTGCATACACACAAAAAATAAGTAAGTAAATAACTTTTAAAAAGAAAAATATTGTATAGCTGGGCATGGTGGCAAACTCCTTTAGTCCCAGAACTCAGAAGGCAGAGGCAGGCAGATCTCTGTGAATTTGAGGCCAGCCTGGTCTACAGAGAGAGTTCCAGGACAGCCAGGGCTACACAGAGAAACCCTGTCTTGAAAAAAAACAAAAAATTAATTTTTATATGTACGGCTGTTTTGTATAAATGTATATTCGTGTACCGCTTGTCTGGTACCCAGAGAAAACAGAAGAGGGTGTTGGAGCTGGAGTAAGAGGCAATGTGGGTGATGGGACTTGAACCCAGGATCAAAAGAGCAACCAGGGCTCTCGGCCATGTCTCCAGCTAACAGGTACACAACTCCTGCCTAGTATTCATGACCGGGGTCATATACATGTGCACATGTGTGTATATTTATACACACATTATTTGGCTTGATTTGAAACTCCCTTAAAGTTTGCGCCCTAAAATTTAGGCACCTTCCTTTCTTCCTTTTCTTAAAACTTTACTTAGCATCTGTTTGTCCGTTTATTATCGGGACAGGGTCTCTTGTAGCCCAGGCTATTTTCAAACTCAGTATGTACTCGAGGATGACTTGAACCCCTGATCCCCTTGCCTCCACCCGGGATTACAGGCATGCACCATCTTGCCTGACTCTCCCACGGCTGCTAAAGCCTGAGCTCTTCACTGCCGTCCTCCTGACTTCCTAGCTGTCACCTGGGAGAGGGCCTTTCCTTTGCTATGCGGCCATCAGCAAAAACCCTCTCCTTTCTGCTCTGGGCCAGGCTGCTTTGCTTACAGATCAGCGTTGCTGCCTTTATGCAGCTGTTAAGGAGGCATACAGTAGCATTATTACAAGAGCTGTCTGTATCACTGTGTACCCATCCTCCCGCCTCAGCCTCCTGAGTGCTCGGGTTACAGGTGTCTAGGCCACCTCAGGCTGCTAGAGGAACTCTGCTGATCAAGGGAAGGGATATATGGGAAGGAAAAACCTGAAAGGCTTCTGCCCCAGTTCCCATCCATGCAGGTTGCTGCATCCAAAGCCAAACAAGACCTACGTCTCTGTTGCTAAAATTCCTGTCCTGAGGAGACCTAAACAATGGCTCTGTCCTGTCAAGGTCCCATTGACAAGCCAAGTTGTGATGCTACCAAAGTTCTTCCTGGGGCACCAATGAATGGGTTTATTGGGCTTACTCACAGAGCTTATTTTTGAGGGGTTACATACAGGAGTGTGGGTGATTCTCCACACAAAAAAGATCTCCCTAGAATGCCTTTACCCAACAGGTATGGCTTTCCCATAGACACATAGATGAAGCTCCTTCCCTGGTTCATTTCCTACCTATGCACCCAAGCCCCTCCCCAAAGCCACGTGAAATTAGAGCAGAACTGCACACAACTGATTGGGGTGGGTTGACTATTAATGAGGGGCCCAGCTGAGATGATATTTGTGAGCAAGCCCAGTTGAACACCTGGAGATGGTGGACGTTGGCCTTGGATGAGTACTGGATCCGGGTGTCAGTGGACACCCGTGACAAAGCACCACCTTCACTTTCCTTTGTGGACCAGATAAACAAAGCTTAGAGTCAAGGGTTCTCCAGTGGGCAATATCAGAGCAATGGTGCAATCGGAGTTCTGCTCGACTCAGAGCTCACTCATAAACACCTTCCTCATCCACCAAGTATTTCTGTGTGCCTCAGGTGTGCTGGGACCTGTTCTAGGTGCTGGGGACACAGCTGTAAAGAAAAGAATTAAAGGGCTGTCTGTGGTGATGCCTGCCTTTAATCCCAGCACTCAGGAGGCAGAGGGAGCTCTGGGCATTTGAGGCCAGCTTGATCTGATCTACACAGAGTGTTCCAGGCTAGCCAAAGTGACACAGCGAGACCTTTTCTCAAAAAAAAAAAAAAAAAAAAAAAAAAAAAATCAAAGCCGGGTGCAGTGACAAATGACTATGATCCCAGAATTCTGGAAGGCAGAGGCAGAGGCAGAGGCAGAGGCAGAGGCAGAGGCAGAGGCATGTGGATTTCTGTGAGTTCAAGGCCAGCCTGATCTACAAAGCAAGTCCAGGACAGCCAGGGCTACACAGAGAAACCCTGTCTCAAAAAACAAAACAAAAATCAAAAAGAGAAAAGGAGGGGTGCAGAAAGGAAAGAGATAGAAGAGAACAGAGGACAGGAGATGGGATTGGGGGTGCCGAGGGAAGAGACAGGGAAAAGAGAAAGAGGCTAGGGAAATGGCTCAGGCTTTAAAGCCCTTGATTCTTGATGAGGAGCAGAGTTTGGATCCTTGGAACCCACATAAAGGCCAGGTGGCCATGGTGACCCCCCTGCAATTCTTCTGTTAGGAGAACAGACACGGAGGGTCCCCTCAGCAAGCTGTTTAGCAAGACTAGACATAACAGGCAAGCTCTCGGTTTAGTGGGGAGCCCTTGCTTCCGTGAGTAAGGCAGGGAGTGATCAAGGAAGACTCAAAGGCGGCAATGCAGGGAGTAGGAAGTGCAAGGACGCAGAGCCCCTGGGGTAGTGGTAAGGCAGGCCTGTGTGGGAATTGGGAGACTGGAGTGGAGATGAGGGGAGGGGAGGGAGGGGTGGGGTCAGGAGGTGGGGCTCATGGAGCTTGGTAGGCAGAAGGGCCTAAAAATGCTGTGGTGAGTGTTATATGGGTAATTATTCATATTTATTAGAAAATTTATCAGTTCTAGAGGGCTTTTCTAACCCAGCTAGCTCCCAGATAATTGAGACAGAGACATATTGATTTCTTTAACAGGCGTAAGCCCAGTAACTGGACAAGTACAATGTATACTAACTTTCTAAGCTCGTCTGGCTACTTCCCAGCCACATGCCCCAAGTTACTTGTCAATATTTGTCCTGTCTGGACTCAGTCATCTGCATCAGGCCATGTCCTTTCTCTCCATCTTCTTCTCCTTCCTCTTCTCTTTCTCCCTCTTGGTCCTTACCTGAGACCCCAAACCCCAGGAATGGAGCTCTGCCTACCTCTCTTCTGCCCAGTTACGGGCCATCCAGACTGTTTTTATTAACTAATCAGTGATAATTGGGGAGCAAAGTTGACACAAATTTGTTCAGAGTATGTGACAATGCTGCCCATGTCCAGACTGCAACCAGATCTCGGGGCCCAGAATTTAGCATTTGTGTACATATAGCACAGGCCAACCCCAACATATATATATGTTGATTCTCTGCACCTAAGATATGTACATTACATAGAACATTCACTGAAATCATAACTGTTTAAAAGATCACCTTTGCTTTCGTGTAGACACTAGAGCCATGGACAGGATGGACAAGGTACCAGGAGGCTTCACAATGGTGGGGATCACTATCTGGGGGATCCCTGGAGGGAGATGGCAGCAGTGGAGCATACAGGAGTTGGTTCTTTAGAGGAGGAAAGGAAGCCTGAGGGTGAACATGTCAAACAGTTCTCCTGACATAGAGGGTGTCCCAGAGAAGCTGGGTCTCCCGGCTCTGTGGCCATAATCTCAGCTACCACCAGGGGGCAGTGGTCACCTTCCTGGTCTATGAGGTAGCCTGACGTTGGACACAGGAGTGAGTAGGGAAAAGCAAAAGTCAGACAGCAGCTGTCCCCGGTACATTGCTGGCCTCAGCGTCTAAGAACATGCATTCTTTGCAGAACCATATAGGAGGGGAAGGATCAGAAATTAAGTCTTAAATCAAACACTGGGCCCCATAGAATCTGACAATCAGGGCTCTATTCTTTTTTCTTTTTCTCTTTCTTTCTTTCTTTTTTTTTTTTTTGATAGGGTTTCACTGTGTAGCCCTGACTGTCCTGGTCTATAGACCAGGCTAGTTTCTAACTCACAGAGATCCACCTGCCTCTACCTTCCAAGTGCCAGAGTGCCAGGATTAAAGGCATATGCTGCCACCATCACCCAGCTTGCTTTCCTCCCTCCCTCCCTCCCTCCCTCCCTCCCTCCCTCCCTCCCTTCCTTCCTTCCTTCCTTCCTTCCTTCCTTCCTTCCTTCCTTCCTTCCGTTTATTTATTTTACATTTATTTATTTATAAGATCTGTTTAGGGGGCCAGAGAGGTAGCTCAGTGCTTAAGAGCACTGTCTGCTCTTCCAAAGGTCCTGAGTTCAATCCCCAGCAACAAGATGGTGGCTCACAACCATCTATAATGAGAAATAGCGCCCTCTACTGGTGTACACATACATGCAGGCAGAGTACTGTATAAATAATAATAAATAAATCTTATTTATTTTACATGCATGTGTGTGTGTGTGTGTGAGAGAGAGAGAGAGAGAGAGAGAGAGAGCCAGCTTGAGTTTTTGCATGCTATGTGTGTGCAGGAGCCTGGGCAAGTCAGAAGAGGATGTCTGATCGGTGGTTATGAGCTGTCCAGCGTGGGCATGAAATAGATGCAGGTCTTATGCGAGGACAGTGAGTAAGCTAAATAGCTGAGCTTTTGTTTAATTATAATTGCATTTTGTTTATTTATTTTGTGTGTACATGTCTGCCTGTGGGGCTGAGGGGTGTGTGAGTAAGCAGGTATGTGTGTGTGGTCAAGAGTTGCTTCTCTTCCTCCACCAAGTTCTGGGGTTCCAAATCAGGTCATCAGGCTTACAGCAGGTGCCTTTATCCATGAAACCATCTCACGAGCCCAGGCTGGCGCTATGTTTTCTGAGTTTTCTTTCTGCTTAAGATATTGCCAGGCGGGCTGGAGAAATGGCTCAGAGGTTAAGAACACTGGCTGCTCTTCCAAAGGTCCTGAGTTCAGTTCCCAGCAACCACATGGTGGTTCACAACCATCTATAATGAGATCTGGTGCCCTCTTCTGGTGTGTAGGGGTACATGTAGACAGAGCATTGTATAATAAATAAATAAATAAAACTTTTTAAAAAAAAGTTATTTCCAGGCTCTGACCAGGTCTCTCTGTGGACAGCTCCCACTTCACCTTTCTCCCTCTTTCTGGCCTCCATGGTAGCCAGCCTGCTTTGTGGAATGACCAGGACTGCAGACTAGACTCTTTCTCTCCCCTTTCTGTGTCTCTCCCTGGGCACATCCTCAGACTTTTCTGCAATCCCTGTTTCTATCGGATGCTTCTCTTCTGTGTCAGTTTGGCTGGCTGACCCCTCAAGCTCATCCTTCAGCTACTTTGTAGCATGGATTGAAAACTGTTGTTAAGTGAATGAGAGGAGGCGTGGAGTGTAGCTCAGGAGTACAGCACCTGCCTCCTCCAGGATAGTGGCTCAATCACTAATGCCTTGAATATATATGCACAGTAATTAGCCAGACGTGGCAGCACACACCTGGAATCCTAGCACTCTGAAGATGGAGGCAGGAGGGTCAGGAATTTCAGGTCATCCTCCCCTATATAGGGACAAGACCTTGAAAAAAAAAAAGGTATGTGTGGGAGAACAAGGCCAGCATGAATACCACTGCTTGCCATCAGAAAAGCTAGAATGAAAGGCTGACAGCAACAAATGTCAGCAAGAATATGGAGCCACTGGAGTGCTTGTACATCCTTCATGTGGGAGTAAAATATGTCAGGCATTTTGGAAAAAGAATGTTTGGTGTAAGTGGTGCACGCCTTTTCTCCCAGTGTGAGTTTGAGACTAGCCTGGGAGTTCCAGGCTAACCAGGACTGCGTAGTATTATTATTGTTGTTGTTGGATCCCATTTATATGAACTTTCAGGACAAAGACAATTGTTCTATTGTTATAAAAGTCAAAATAGTGGTTATCTCCAGCCATAGTGGTACATACCTTTAATTTCAGCACTCTAGAGGCAGAGGCAGGTGAATCTCTGAGAGTTCAGAGTCAGCCTTTTCTACAGAGCGAGTTCCAAAACAGTCAGGGAGACCTGTTCTTTTTTTTCTTATTTTTTTTAATTAAAAAAAAATTATGGATATGAGTGTTTTGCCTGCATGCATGTTTGTATACCATGTGTACCTGGTGCCCAGGGAAGCCAGAAGAGGGCATTGGATCACCTAAACTAGAGCTACAGACAATGATGAGCCACCATCGTAGGTGATGGAAATTGAATCCGAGTCCCCTGGAATAGTAGGCAGTACTGTTTTTGTTTGCTTAGTTGGTTTTTGGTTTTTCAAGACAGAGTTTCTCTGTGTAGCCTTGGCTGTCCTGGACTCTCTTGATAGAAGAGGCTGGCCTTGAACTCACAGAGATCTTGTTTGCTCCTGCCTCCCGAGCTCTGGGATTAAAGGCGTGTGCCACTACACCAGCCCCTGCAGACAGTATTCTTAAGGACTCCTAGGCACGGAGGCATCTCTCCAGACCCTGTTAAAAAAAAAAAAAAAAAAAAAGTGATTTTCTTTGAATAATGTATCCTGTCAGAGAGAACTTTCTGGTTTCTGGAAGTGCCCTTATAAGCTGCAGAGATGGCATGGTGCACACACACACTAGTCACAGTGCCCTCGTGCACGTGTGTGTGTGCCACATACACACTGGAACTCACTCTCCACCCCAGAGTGGCCTCCCTTTTGCAGTGATCATCCTGCCTCAGCTTCCCAAGATGCGTGTCACTGCATCCAGCCCAGATCATACTTTTAAGACTCACTGAGCGGTTAAACTGTGGTGCCAAGGCAGTTGCTGGCACATTCCTAGGGCCTGCCTGCCCGTCTCAGGTGGTCCTTTTAACCCCTAGCTGCAGGCTGAGACAAAACCAAACAACCAGCCAAAAACAAACAAACTAAAAGAGTCGCTGAGAAGAGCTGAGTGTTAGCATGCTCAAATCCCCGGGTTTCATGGCTAGCACCTCGTACTCCCAGCGCTTGGGAGGTAGGGGCAGGAGGATTGGGAATTTAAGGTCATCTTAAGGTTACCTGGTGATTTTGAAGCCAGCCAGAGCTACAGAGTCCCTGAGTCAAAAAAGCAAAAGCAGAAACAAAACCCCTGCCACCTCCTACTGAAAGCTGGGCCTACTTGCAAAAGCAAACAAAAGAAAGAGAAAGGGAACAGACACACTGTCTGACCTTGTTCCCTAGATCAGCTTCTGGCCTTGCCAGAGCCCAGAGGGATCCTTCTTTCCCACTGGGAGCAGCCTTAGGGAGGATTTTCAGAAATCGAGCCTTGGCAGCTTAGCTGACACGCCTGTGCCACAGTGTCTCTCCTTCCCTGATGGCGGGGCTTGCCTGCTACCTCCTCCCACAATGCCATTCTGCTTCCAGGCACACCCTCACAGCCCTCACACTGTCACACCTCACACCTCACACTGTCAGAATTAGCGTCTGGTGGGGCTGGAATTCACTGGTGGGGTGTTACCTAGTGTCAGGGAGTTCCTGGGTTCTATCCACCTGTGCCCACATGAGATGACCACACAGCTCGAAGCATTCTTAGCAGCAATTCCCCAGTTGTTGACAGTGCCTGGCCCAGGCGTTTCTCCTGAGTAGTTCAGGTGGACCTCTGGCTCCGGTTACAGAAACCAAGGTCCGGAAGGACCAGCCACTCAAGTACAACTGATGTTCTCCTGTGTGCTGGGAACACTAAAACACTGGAGGCCTGCCTGGTTTCACCAGGGATGGTCTGGGAGCGATTCATATGCCTGCATTGTCAACCCGGCTTCCACATCCATCAAACAGATCAATTTCTATCTCACCTGTTGGGGGTCTAAGAGCCCAGTTAGGATAACTGGCTTCCTGACTTCTCCCCTTGTGAACCCTTAGCCATTTTCTCAGCATTGGTCTCCTCATCTGCAAAAAGGGGTGATGAAAAGAACAGCACATCTGAGAGCCAGGGTGACGACTCAGCGCTTGGGAGCGGCGGCGGCGGCTCTTGCAGACGGCCCGGGTTTGGTTCCCAGCACCCACACAGTGCCTTACAACCCTCTGTAACTCCAGTTCCAGGAATGTGACATCGCCTTCTGACTTTTGAGGGCACCAGCCACCCAGGTGGTGCCCATACATACATGCAGGAAGAACGCTCATTCACATAAAATAACTCTTTTTAAAAAAAGCAAAAAGAAACAAGTGCCGAAGCCTGGCCGTTGTTGGTGCTTGGAGGCCGCTCAATGTCATAGCTATGGCAGTGTGACATGATCACTAGGAGACTGGTCTCTTAGTAAAATGCATAGTATCTAGTATTTCGGATGAAACAATGCAAACAGCATGTGCTCCAACATACACAGTTACCTGCAAGACTAACAACCCAAACACCTTTGAAAGTCCATTTCTTTTTGTTGGTTGGTTGGTTGTTTTTTTTTCAAGACAGGGCTTCTCTGTGTAACCCTGGGTGTCCTTGAACTCACAGAGATCCACCTGCCTCTGCCTCCCAAGTACTGGGATTAAAGATGTGCACCACCACCCGGCTGAGAACCAGAGGTGTTACCCCAGCCTCCTCACCCAAGCCTCCCTGTACAAGTGTGACTTGTGGAGCGGGGAGCAAGGTTCGAATCTGACCTGCTGCACTTGCCAAGCCAGCTGGGGCCCTGGGACCAGACTGGCCGAGATTCTTGGCACTGGCTTTCCCAGGTCCCACAGAGGCATTGTGCGTCTAGGGGTACGGAGGGGGCACTCCTTGATAGTTTCCTAGTCCTGGATCCCTTGACTGGTCCTTTACACTGGGCACTAGGGCTCTCTCTACCACTCCTTTTCCACTTTCCTTTTGTTTTCCTTCTCTCTGTAACTCTTGGTGCTCAGGAAATGTTTTTTTGTGGAGTTCAAGATTATCCCCATTCTCTGAAGAAGGCCAGGAACACAGAAGTCAGCAAGACCAAAGGGATGGAGGAAGGAGGACAAGAATGGTAGAGGAACCCCCGCCTGCCCCTGGAGCTCAGCCCTGCCTTTACCACAAGCTTAGTCACCCGCCCAGAGGGCTGGGCAGGGCTCACAGCCCTGCCATCCTGGAAGTCTCTGAGTCACCAGCTGGTGAGGGACAGCTGTGGCCCAGCAGGAAACCAAGGCTAAAGTGGAAGAGGTGTGTGGGGTGTGGGTTGATGGGGCCTGAGTCCCTTCCTCTTGGGAGGAACTGGGAGGGACTGGCCAGTGCCAGTGGGTTTAGTGGCACACAGCTCCAGAGCCCACCAGGAGTCAGGACCTGCTACTGTCTTCAATAGTTTTCACTCTGGAGAACAGGGAGTGAGTGGTAAGACTCACGCTCAAGTTGAAACAACAACAAAAGGACTCTTGACAAAAGACATAAGACAGCACGGGTGGGGGGGGGAGGAAGGGGTGGGAAGAGCCTGAGGAATATTGGCTGCTACAGTCACCTCAGGACTGTCGGTCACCGAACTCCAGAGGGTTAGCCAGCCATGTCACCTCTAGAACTTCAATGCTCAGAAATAGTTATAAAGTTGGGCTCTGTGACACACACCTCTAATCCCAGTATTTGAGAGGCGGAGGCACAAGGATCAAGAGCTCAAAGTCACATGGCACTCCACAGTGAATTTGAGGTGGTGCTGATAGCACAGGCATGTAATTCTATCTGCTCAGGAGTCTGTGAGTTTAAAGACCGCCTGGGCAGCTTGCTAAGACCCCACCTCAGACTAATGGAGGTCTGAAGTTGTGTCTAGTGTGCTCTGAGGTAGGGGTTCAACCAGCAATGCTGCAAAACAAGCACCACTCCCATCCCCAAGTTAGAGGACAAAGCCAGGCATGGTGGCACAAGCCTGCATTCCCAGCATTTGATGGGCAGAGGCAGGAGGATCTCTGTGAGTTCCAGGGCAGCCAGGGCTACATAGTGAGACCCTATCTTAAAAAAAGAACAGTTGGGTGGGGAGGTGAGTCGGGTTGCTCAGTTGGTGGAAGGCTTGCCAAACCTACATGAAGACCTGGATTCAACCACCAACGCCACACAAGACAGGGCTTGGGATGCATGTCTGTGATCACTGGGAATGAAGACAAGATGATCGGAAGTTCAAGCTCATCTTCCTCAGCTGTAGAGTGAGTTTGAGACCGGCCTGGGATACATGAGATTATGTCGGGGAAAAAAAAATAGTAGATGAATAGCCATTGATATGGAAAGTATTCCTATGACATTCTGACAATGGACATGTTTGTAGTAGGAAGAGAGTCTTATGTTGGACCTGAGAAATGGTTGAGGAGATAAGGCAGGACATATAAGGTTAGAGGCATGAGGTCTGGTGCCTTGAAGCTCTGAAGGAGCCAGACCTATGTGAAGTGAGGGTCTCCTCTCTTTCCTCCAGTTCTGGCCTCATGCACTCCAAGAATGTGCTTTACCTCTGAGCTACATCCCAACCCTTCATCCCTTACTTGCTTTGAGACTTCAGACAAGTTACAGCAACTTTAAGCCTGTTTTGTCTCCCAGAAAATGCAGGACCTCAAGTGGTGCTGATGATTCAATGAGGCAGAGAATGGGAAACCCAGTGCCCAGTGTGGCAGGGACTGCCCAGCGTGGGAGCTCAAGTGAGGCTGCCTTGATCCTCATGTTATAATTATTCTCTGGGCACTTGCTGAAACTACAGCAGCAACCTGTTTGGCTTCTGGTTTATTGGGTCTGACCATGGAACCATGATCTGGAGAGGTGGTGAGCTCCCTGTTCCTGAAGTTATATAAGCAGACCCTATTGGCAGGGACTTGTTTTGCTGTCAAGTGAGGTAGACCTGACTGATGCAGGCGAGATAAGACACAGGTCTCACTGCTAAGATCCAGGGGTAAGCGGACCCCATGTCTCCAATGGGTTGTGCACTGGGGCGCTCACTCAATCTTGTGTTATGTTATGTTATGTTATGTTATGTTATGTTATGTTATGTTATG
>NW_026585895.1:48015939-48019210 GCF_907164565.1 Psammomys obesus | reverse complement strand
ATGTTATGTTATGTTATGTTATGTTATGTTATGTTATGTTATGTTATTTATGTTATGTTATGTTATGTGACATGAGGACAGGCATAGTCCTCAGAGAGGATGGCCTAGTCACACAGATAACCATACACACACACATACACTACCTTAAAACATGCTGACAGTAGTGCAGGAAGAGGTTAGAGTGCTGGGGAGAACAATGATGGTGGGGCCTAACCTAACTCAGGGGTGTGTGGTAAAGAGTTTTATCTGAGGTCTGAATAATGAGTGGTGGTTGGAGGAGCAAAAATCAGGGCAAAGGATTGGCTAGTTTGTAAAGCAGGGCTAGTCTAAAGACATGAAAGTTCAGGGTGACTTGTCGAAGGGGGAAATGGAAGCAGGATAAAGGAGGGGTCAGGGCTGGTAAGATGGTTCAGGGAGTAGAGGCCATTGCTGCTATCTAACCTACACAGTGGAAGAAGAGAAGAGAGAATGAATAGACTCTTGCAAATCTGAAGTCCACATTATGTGCCCTTTCTCCCTTTCCCTTGTCACAAAAAATAAATACATAAATAAACAGATGTAAAAACTTTTTTTTTTTTTTTTTAATGGAGAGAATGAAAGAATTCCCTCAGTGTCACTTTTAGGAATTTGGCCTCTTCTCAAGGACAGTAGGATCCACAGATGGTTTGAGGTGGAAAACAACATGACCGTGTTTTGTTTTACAAGAATCTGTGTGAGTGTCCAGTGAGAACTAGAGGTGGGCATCGACAGGCAGGCGAGCTAAGGACTGGGTAGTTGCTGGGCCCCGCATGAGGTGACAGTCCCACCATGAAGGAGCAAGAAGGGACTTTCGAAGAGGCCAGGTGATGGGTGGAACAGTTGTGTGCTGCCCTGCCGTGCCTCTCACTGCCCAAGGGGGAAGTCTGGGCCCAGTGCCAGGGTCCCTTCCGTACCACAGGGCATGCCAACCAGGTAAACAGAGGTGGACACATGATATTCCTTAAAAACAAAATCTCAATTCATCCACACTCCCTGCAGTTTACTGGAGGTGTTTGGTTTTTTTTGTTTTGTTTTTTCTCCTCCTCTATTTCTAGTCTGACAGGTTTGTGGGGCAAGCAGAGCCAGGGCTTGGAGCCAACCTGGGGGAGCAAAGAAGGGTCCTTCCTTCTTCCTATAGAAGGAAGGGTGCTGGCAGAGCCCCTCCTGGAAACCCTAGAGAACTTGCCCTGCTCTGGGCTTCAGTCCAGGCTCTGGCTCCAGCCTTCTGGACCCTCCCTTTGAAAGTAAAGGCTCATTATTCTTCACCTTCGGGTTGCTGTTTCCAAATGTGCTTGAGGGTGGGGCTGGGCAGGGCAGCCCTGCTGAGAGGCAGGTTGGCAGAAGCCACTTCCTGACCCTGACAGGCCTGGTGAGTCAAGGCTGTAGGTGGCATTCTTCTTTAGGAGGAGCAGGCCCAGCAGGTGGGCAGCAGGGTTCCTTCCCTCCTTGCCCCAGATCCTAACATACCTACCTTTTATCCATATGCCTGGAGTCACCACAGAAAGGGGTGGGAGTGTCTGCTGGGTAGAGGCAGCCTCTAGACTGTGAAAAAAAAAAAAAAAAAAAGAGAGAGAGAGTATCTTACAAGGATGAGAGAGTCTCCCTACAGAAAGAGATCTTAGAGAAGAAGGAGGAGAAGAAGAAGAGGGGGTGGTGAGACGGTCACTTGGTAAGTATCAATGCTGGAGTTCAGATACCCAGCAGTCACCTGACAGGAGCCTGTGTGGAACAGGGCATGCATCTGTAATCCCAGCCCTGTCAGGAGGAGGGGCAGAAACAGGCAGCCAGCCTAGCTGTGTCACTGAACTCCAGGTTCAGGGAGAGGCCCTGCCTCAAAAATTAAGGTGGAGAGTGATTGGACCTCTGGCTTCCACATGCAAGAACACATGTGTATCTTTTTTAAACTTATTTAATTTTATTTTATGTGCATCAGTGTAAAGGTGTTAAATCCCTTGGAGCTGGAGTTACAGACAGTTGTGAGCTGCCTTGTGGGTGCTGGGAATTGAACCGGGGTCCTTTGGAAGAGCCGACAATGTTCTTAACTGAGCCATCTCTCCAGCCCCCACACATGTGTATTGTTAAGTCTCAAACCCTGGGACAAATGGCTGAGGCACCTATTTACATATCAAAGTGGACCTGGCCACCACGTTCTCCCAGAATCTTCAGCCCTTGCTTGTTATAGGGTATGGCTGGCATATTCAGCCCTCTCCAGCCCAGAGGCTGGGCTGCCCTTCCCCCAGAGGCTCTCCCCTATAATCCAGCCATTTTGGTTACTCACCCCTATGGTACCTTTGTCCTCTTGGCTGCTGCACCTGGTACCATTTTCTTCCCCCTCTCTTTCCCTCCACCTCTTCTCACACAGCTCAGGGTCATGTCTACTCTGGACTCTCCTAGATGTCCCTGTCTCTACCTATGTTCTCCCTTCTATCTACAATAAATTTTATTTATTTCTTTTTTTTACTCATGTATGCGTGTACACACAAGGACATCCATATAATAACACACACACACACACACCATTCCAATAGGAAGCAAGTAGAACATAGAAATGAAAAAGTTAATGGACCAAGAGTGCACGTAAGTGGAGGACTACTTGCTTAGCATGTATCATGTCTGAGCCCCAGCATGACAAGAGAAAACACAAATGCCATGTATGTAACCTGTACACGTGTGATAACATCTTATAGCCAGGCAGTAATCCCAGCACTCAGGAAGCAGAACTCACTCTGTGAGTTCGAGGCCAGCCTGCTCTACAGAGTGAGTTCCAGGACAGTCAGGGCTACACAGAGAAACCCTGTCTCAAAAAAACAAAACAAAAAGAAAGACAGAAAAAGAAAATGAAAACATCACAGTCTACTCAAACCTGGAATTGCAAAGGGCTGGGAGGTTCGCAGTACAGCTCTTGTCCAGCATGTACAAGCTCTGGCTTGTATGCTCAGTCCTGAAAAAAAAAAAAAAAAGTCACTTGGGAGAGGCACAAGGAAGGGGGATGGGTGTGAATACGGGCAAAGGACAATGATATAAAGTATGTGCAAGTGTTATCACACCCGTTATTTTGTACACTTAGTACAAAAGTTAATGAAAAGCAAATAAAAAGGTGAACATGAAAATGACCCTGGGCTACTGGAAAATAAAACTGTTGCTGTCTGAGTTCCTAGAATCCATCATGCTAATGACTATATTCTTTTATCTTCCTTCTTTTTTTCTCTTTCTTTCTTTCTTTCTTTCTTTCTTTCTTTCTTTCTTTCTTTCT
>NW_026585895.1:48015071-48015929 GCF_907164565.1 Psammomys obesus | reverse complement strand
TCTTTCTTTCTTTCTTTCTTTCTTTCTTTCTTTCTTTCTTTCTTTCTCTTTCTTTCTTTCTTTTTTTCTTTTTTCTTTTTATAAAAAAGGGAAGGGCTAGGGGATACCTCTGAGGTGGAATGCTTGCTTAACACAAACCAGAGCTCAGGTTCCTTCCCTGGTATAAAGGAACAAACAAACAAATAAAGTGGCAAAACCCTTCATTTCTCCCTGACCCAAAAGCCATAGCTGCCCTGATTCACTGACATGCAGAAGACAGAGCTTTGCAATCTTTTCAGAACAAACCCTATTCTTCATGCTGCAGCAGCCTCCTCATCTGGTCCCACCAACCCAAGACAAGGCCCTTCCTCCCTTCCCCTCCTGCAGGAAGTCTCAATATGACCACATGGCCTTAGGGCCTAAGTGGACTCTTTGCTTGCCCTTTCCCACTGACACCCCTACCTTCCACACTTTTCTCATATCTTAATCGATCTATTCCAGAAGTCACCTTTAACCCCAGCTTAGAAGGTTCAGGCTCTTGTTTTAATCACCAGTACCACACACATACAAACCTGGTATAAAAGACTTATACTAAAAATGTCTGTTTGGACAGCTGGGATTTAGCTTAGTGGTAGAGCAATTGCCTAGCAAGTACAAGGCCCTGGATTTGTTCTTTAGTGTCTGGGGGTGGGGGAGGGGGAGGCAGCAACAAAACTTGTCTCTTTTGAAAGCACCTTTATTAAATTTGAGCAAGCATGTGCTGCAACTGTATCCCTCAACCTCCTCTATTCTTTGTCACGCCAGGAGCTCATCCACTTCTTTCTTTCTTTCCTTCTTTCTTTCTTTCTTTCTTTCTTTCTTTCTTTCTTTCTTTCTTTC
>NW_026585895.1:47942783-48015061 GCF_907164565.1 Psammomys obesus | reverse complement strand
CTTTCTTTCTTTCTTTCTTTCTTTCTTTCTTTCTTTCTTTCTTTCTTCCTCTCTCTCTCTCTCTCTCTCTCTCTCTCTCTCTCTCTTTCTCTCTTTTTTCCCTGAGTCAGGGTTATGTAGCCCTGCCTGTCCTGGAACTCACTCTGTAGATCAGCCTAGCCTCAGCTTCGCAGCGATCCTCCTGCCTCAGCCACCTGAGTGCTGGGACTAAAGGTGTGCACCACCGCACCAGGCTGACTTTTTCTTCTTACGGTTCAGTGTTTCTGTGTGCATTCAATCTAAAGTTGTTAGGGACCAGCCTCAAGATCAGAGGTGACTATTCACCCTCATGCACAGCACTGTACAGTTTACAGAGCCTTCCCACTTTTGAAGCCATGGAAGCTCAGGGTAGTTGAGTGACAGACGACAGAGGTCTAAGCCAAGAGGAAAAGGTCCTTGTGCCAGGGATCTGACCTGCGTTCTGGGAAGTGTGTGTGCATGCTCCAGGCTCTGGGCCTGGGCGCACCATGAAGGCTAAGGACAAACTACTGGTCGGCCTCTTCCTCCATGTTGCTGAGAGGATGCTGGGGAGCGGTGGGGAGCAGCTGGCTCTAGCTGTCCTCCCCCCTACAGGCCCTTCTAGGCTCTGTAGCTGAGGCTGGGGAAAGCATAAAATGAGCTCACCATCATTATTTGCCTCCGGCAGCCCAGAGAACATGTCAACCAGTGTCAGCTGTGCTGGCCTTGGCCCTACTGAGAGACTTGGACAAAAGTCGCTTTCCTTCTCTGGGCCACCTCTGCACAAGGAAACTGGAAGTCCCTGCCAGCCTGACTTCAGTTCCTCCTGATGATCTGAAAATGCATCCTGTTTCTCAGGGGCGTGGCCTTTGCCTGTGTGGGCCCCCACTGCCTGAATGTCCTGTCCTGAGTACCTGCTGTCACAATTCTTGTTTTTCAACTTTCAGCCCTGGTGCTATGCTTAAATCACCATCTTTATAACACAGTGTTCTGTTCCCTCCCTCAGACTTCTGGAGGGCAGGAACCAGAATGGCATTTTTGTCTGTTGAGAGGTGACTTCTCTTGACCCTCCCCATGAGGTGTCATTATTCTTACTTGACAGGTGAGAAAACAGGCTCAGTGAGGAATGCCTCTTGTCCAGGGTCACAGAGAGTAGGTAGCTTGGACTTTCTTATCTTTTCATCCATAATACATGTGTGTGCATGTGTATGTGTGCCATGCACACAAATGTGTACATATTGTGTGTGTGTATATGTGTGTGTGTGTGTGTGTGTAAACTACCACAGAAACTCAGGGCCACCTGGCTCATGTTAGATAAACATTGTAACACTGAATTACTACTTCAGCTCTTGTGTGTGTGTGTGTGTGTGTGTGTGTGTGTGTGTATTTTCTAGACAGGGTTTCTCTGTGTAGCCCTGGATGTCCTGGAACTCTCTCTCCATAGACCAGGCTGGCCTCCAACTCAGAGATCCACCTGCTTCTGCCTCCTGAATGCTGGAACTAAATGTGTGTGCCACCACTGCCCAGATTAGCCATTGGTATTTTGAAAGAGGGTCTTCCTATGTATCTTAGACTGGCCTCAAACTTGCTTTGCAGCTTGCTTAGACTCAAGGTCTTAGGATTTATCTTATTTATTTATGTATATGTGTGTTTTCCTGGGTGAATTTATTTGCTGCAGGTGAGTATAGGAGCCTGTGGAGGCCAGAGAGGTAGTCAGATCCCCTGGAACTGTAGTTACAGGCAGTTGTGAGCTGCCTAATGTGGGTTCTGGGAACTGAACCTGAGTCCTCTGCAAGAGCAGTGAGTGCTCTTCCCTCTGGGCCATCTCACCGGGCCCCATGGCCTTAAATTCTTGACCTGTCTTCCTCCCCTTCTCCCTAAGGCTAAGCATGAGACACACACCACCACACTCAGCCTCACACAAAGCACCTTGCAGCAGGCTTAGCAAATGAGTGTTTATCACAGTGGCTGAATGACTGACCCGTGAGTGACTTGAAAGCATGACTGAGGGCCTGCATCACCTCAGTTGTTTCCCAACCTTGCTCCTGTGGTGGTGACAGGCTTGAGAGACAGGTGCTTAGTTACAGGTAACTGTTATGACCCTCACTGGCTGCCAGGTGTCAGGGAGAGCAGCTAATAACGGGGTGAAGGCACAGAAGTATTGAGCCAAGAGGTGCAAGCAAGCAGCAGCTAGCCAGCCCTGGACACACACACACACACACACACACACACACACACGATATACCTGAAGGTAGTAAGCCTCCTCTACCAGTTTGGGAGGGTCCAGAAACTGAAACGTTTTCTCATGGTGTTAGTGACCCACCTATGCCCAGCCCAACTGTCTAAGTACTCAAAGTCCGAGGTCCCTTCAGATAGTCTTTTGCAAGTTGTAAAGAGCCGTTCCTCCTTTGTTCTGTCTAGCAAGCCAAGCCGCCCGCCGAATGAAATGCCCACAGGCCGGGCCTGAAGAATGACCCCCAGGCGCTGGGCCCTGATATCTTTGAACTCCAATCATGTTCCCCTCACTTCCCCCCACATCCCGTTCCTTCCCCTCCTATGTCCCTCGGTCCTCCACTCTATTCTACTCCATTTCCCCTCGCCATCTGCCCCCATCTATTGTGCAAGATGGGCTGGCACACCTTCTGGAACAGGTCCGATCAAGGCCAGGGGACGTCCCCAGTTCGGGCAGCTGCGGGCGAGATTGGGGGTAGGGGTCAAAAGGAAAGGGGCTGGAGGAATGCTGATTTCCCGCACGTCCGTCCAGGCGTCCCCTTGCAGTCCCTACGTTCTCCTCGGCGTGAGGAGGGGAGTGGGAGACGCTCAGGCCGCAGTCCCCAGGGCACCCAGTTTTCTGCGATGCCCTCATCAGCCTTTTCTTCACTGCTATCTGAATTGGGCGCACAGCCGGCGAATCTACCCCGGGTCTCCCTTCCAGGGATCTTCTCTTTGTCTAAGTCTACCCGCTGTCTGGAGGTCCCCGCCCGCCCAGGACTGGAGAGGAGGGCGTGGCTCTGACGGGGGCGTGGCCTGGCCTGGCAGGGCGGGGTGGGGCGGGGCGGGCACAGGGGCCTGGGCGCCGGCTGGAGAGGCTCTTGCTGCTGGCGGGAGGGACGCGGCGGGGATCGCGGTAGGAGCCAAGCGGAGCCCAGGCGGCAGCGAGGCTGCGGGGCGGTGGGAGTGGGGCCTGCGGACTCCATGGCGCCAGCGGCGTCCGTCTGAGTAGCGGCGGGCGGATCCGGCCCCGGCTTCTCCTCGCCATGGGAGACGTGCTGTCCACACACCTGGATGACGCGCGGCGCCAGCACATCGCAGGTGAGGACCGCTCAGAGCCCCGCCGGCCTGGTACTACGCCAGGCACCCTGGGCCACGCCTCCGTCCTTGCGGGGAGGGGTGGGGGTCCCCGAGAGTCAATGCCCGGCCCGGGGTGGGGCGGGAGCCGGCCAGACCCTCACTCTTCCTCCGAACTTATTCCCTTTTGGTCTGGACGGCCCTTCCAGGCCCTTCTGTGTGCTCCCTTCCCCCTTTGAGGAGCCTCGGGACCCCATTTCTCTACTGGAAGTTACTCCCCTTGGAACCCAGCCTGGCCAGAACCCTGCATCTAATACCCTAGATCGCGTGGCGGAGGGGTCGCACCCCCATTCTTCCCAACAACGTTCCAAGCCTAATCTCTACTCCGGACTCTGGCCCACAGTCAGAGCTTCCTGACTTCCCCCCTCAGCTGCCTTGTCCCACCTCGCCCTGGCCTCAGCCCCGGTACACGTGGCTGAAGCTTACAGCAGGATGGGCCCTTGGAGAGCCTGGGACCGAGCGTGGAGAGTGGAGCTAAGGAGAGATGAGGTGCCCTTGAGGGGGCGGGTCCCTGGCCTGAGGCTCCAAACCAGCAGAGTGCTGGCACTACAACTTCGGGGGGCTGGTTGTTCATGGCCAGAGCCGGCTCCCTCAGGGCCTGTGTCCAGCCTCCCAGTACCTTCAGCCAGCCTTGTTCGCAGCCTGTCATGGCATGGTGGACACTTCTCAAGAGGGAGTTCCTCCCAAATCTGTGGAGGAGCCCAGGATCCTGGGTTGGTTCACTGTGGAGAGGGAAATGGGTTGAGAATCTCAGGCTGTCCCAAAACTCAGCTTGGGCTGACCACACAGGCAAGTCAGGCCAGGCAGTCTTGAATGCAGTTTCAGCGTTTTTGCCCAGAGCCAGCTCTGTAGACCAGGCTGGCCTGGAACTCACAGAGATCCACCTTCCTGGCCCTCGTTAGTACTGGGATTAAAGGCGTGGGCCACGGCTGCCCACCTTGGACCAGTCTCTTAACGTTGGAGAGCCTCAGTTTTTATCTTTGAAAGGGCTTGACCATTGTTGCCTTCCTATTGATGGTTGCTGAGAGATCTTAGTGAGCCTTGGTTAGTACAGGGTATATGAAGAGGCACTGAGACAAGGGGTGTCAGCCAGGAGGCTTTATCAGAGAGCACGAGGAGGAGACAGTTCCTCTGGCCTTATTTATTTGTCTCCCTGACCATTGAGCCGAGTGTGGTGTCCCTACATTTTCCTGATGTCCTGTTGAGTGCTCAGCTGTATCCCTCACCTCCCCTTGACAGCAGAGACCCTTTGAGAGCAAGGCCCGGTGTCCCTTACTCTCTTCCACCTCCAGGGCTGGACTCTAGCAGGGCACAAAGAAGGTGCTAGAGAAGGCCTGCCCAGTCACTGGGCCAGGCCTGGAGTTGGGGACAGAGGGGGTGATTTAGACCATTTCTCACCTCTGAACAGCTAGTCCTGGAAGGCTCCTTGTAGGACAAGGCCTGGGCTCAGGAAAGGCAGGGCGGAGTCTTCCTGTCCCTTCCCTGCTGGCGGCAACCTCCTGGGGTTCTGTAACAGTCTCTCTATTCAGGACCTCCTCTCACTCCTCTTAGCAAGCATGGGTGGGGTGTGCCCTACTTCAGTGGGGTTTTTCTTTTCCCCACACCCAGATCTCCCACCTTCCCTAGCCCTGAGCTGAGAACTCACCCCTGCCCTATTGGCCAATTCCCAGAGTGGAGCCTGAGCCTGGGAAGGTGAAGTGGCCCCTTCTGGAGAGGGCCGAGTTTGTTTCGTGGATATAAGCTGGGGAAAATAGGGCTGTGCCCACTCAGGACCTACTTGCCGGTCCTCCTAACACTTCAGTGCTATTAATAACCCCCTTCAGATGCCTTAGATTCCATGGCCGGCTCACCTGGGGAGTGGGGGTGGGGAGCTGGAAGAAGGTAGCCCAACACACACACACACACACACACACACACACACACACACACACTCAGAGACAGAACTTCCTTAGGAATCTGTTGGAAGGAATCTGTTGCCACCTCCAGCCACCTAGTCACTCTCCTCCTCACCCCCTCCCGAGCAGGTACTTGAGTAAAATTCCAGAGCCCTTCCTACCTGTGGAAGTGTCAGCTGTGGGAACACCCCTCCCACAGGGCCCTAAGCTCCCAGGCCTGTTAGGGTGCTGTGGCTTGGCTGGGTGTCTTGTATCCTCCCCTAGCAGGTGAGCAGGTGAATGCCAGCCTGCAAGTCCTGGCAAAGGTCAGGCGTGCTCTTACCCAGGGTGCTGTTTTGCTCCCCCGGTATCTTTCATCCTGAGATTTCAAAGCCTCTGGCAGGCAGGGGCTTGTTCCAGCCCAGTGCTGGTGATGCTGGTAGCAGAGTATGGAACGGGCCTGAGAGGTAAAGAGCCTGTGTCACCTAGGGGCTGCTTATTTTCCCTAGGTCTCAGTTTCCCTAGATATGAACAGAATGGGGTGTGGCAGCTGCTGACTGAAGTCCCTTCTAGCTATGAGGGCCTAACAATACTAAAATTCCCTACAAACCTTGGCTAGAGCAAAGTGTTAGCTGGCTGACCTTGGGCTAGTATCTCTAGCCCAGTTTTGTTGTTGTTTTATTAGATTTATTCATTTTATTTTATATGTTTGAGTGTTTTGCTCCTGTGTATATCTGTGCTTGGAATGTGTTCCTAGTTGGAAGAGGATGGGTGTCAGGTCCCCTGGAGCTGGAGTTACAGATGGTGGTTAGCTGAGGGTGCTGGGAACTGAACCAATGTCCTCAGTGAGAACAACTGCTCTTAAGCACTGAGCCATCCCTCCAGCCCTTTCTCTTTTCTTTGTAAGCCCTCCACCACTGAGCTATAGCTACTTATTTTGGGACAGTTTTACTAAGTCTCCCAGGTTGCCTTGAACTCAGTTTGTAGCCCAGGCAGGACTTAAGTCTGAGCTCCTTTTGTCTCTCAACTCCTGACTAGCTGGGTTTACAGGCCTGCACCATCAGACCCTTCCACCCCCATGCTTTCCTGGGGATTGGATCTCAGTTTTCTTATCAGTGAGATGGGAATATCAGTGGTAGCTAGGGACTGCTGAGAGGATCCAGTGGCTTAAAGCAGAGAATGCTGTACCCAGCCCAGTACCTGGGCAGAAGTGCTCAGCAAACATCTTATTATTGGATTGTTCTTGGGTTTCTGTAATTGGGATCCCTCTAGTATTGGAGTTCAAAGGGGTGGGGCAGTGGCAGCTACGCTTTCTCCTGGGGTTTGTCCCGACTGTGGAGTCAGTGGAGAACTGGGGTGGCCAGTTCTCTGGATCTGAGGATAAACAAGGGTTTTCTGAAGCTTTGATTTCTTCCTGGCTCCTTTCTGCTGTTTCGGTTAGGTGTGATGGGTGAGGGCTGAGTAATGACAGTGACAGTGACAGTGGGGTGTGTAGAAGGAACCAGGAGATAGACAAGTGGCTGAGCTATGCCAGACCATCCTTTCCATGCAATATAGGAGCCCTGAGGCCTTTGAGGGATTTTATGCAAATGGCTGGAACCTCCAAAACCAAGATACTACAAGTGAGGGGTAGAGACTGGAGCCCAAGCTGCCGGTGGGAGGGCTGGCCCTGGCTGTGATGGGGAAAATCACCTTTCTCCAGGACATCCTCACAGGGCTCCACCATTGTGGCTCACCCCTCCGTAAGGCGCAAGAATTACCCACAGAGGGCAGAATGTCCCAGCACCTATGCTCCCGTGTGCTCCACCCACCTGCCCTCCCCTCCCTCCTCCTGGCTAATTCTTTTTTAAAACCAGCAGCTTTACCGAGACCCAGTTCCACACCCTGCAGCATCCACCCACAGAAAACAGTTTTAGTGTATTGACTGAAGTGTGCAACCGTCAACATAGCTAATCTGAGAACATTTCAGCCCGCTTGAAATAAACCTCGGGCCCATCAGTAACCACTCCTATCCCTTTCTTTCCAGTCCCTCTCAACTCTAGGCAGTGTTGGTTGGTCAAACTTACAACACAATGTGTGCCTGGACACTTTGGGAGGGGAAAGTATGTAAAAACCACATCGTCCATCTTTCTTTCTTGGCTTCTCACTCTCCAGAAGAAATCATTTGTCTGGTCACTTCTTCCAGACTGGTGTTCGCTCCTGTAGCCGGCCTTTTCCTGCCACGGAAAGCGCTTTTCTTTGCCTGGGGGCAGTGTTACTTGTCCAGAGCCCTGGTGACGGCTACTTGGGTTTTTATTGGTATCTTGCTTGTATGCATTGTTCTGTTTAAACCTCCGTGTATACATCTTGTGCTAGGAGCTGCTGTGAGAGGCTTTAAGGAGACCTACTGATAAATCCATACATAGGCTTTGGAAGGCGGCAAAATGTTTCATACCCACTGCCAAGACCTACTTTATTACTGAGGCTATCACCCTTCTGATAACCGGGTATGAGAAAGGGATCATGTTTATTTGTCATGGAAAGCAAATAATATCTGTTTGCAAATTGATCTTAACCCTCCCCACCTCCTTGCCCCTCCCCGTCTAAAAGTGGCTGCAGGTGCAGGAGTAAATGGTGGTGCCGATCCCGCTACGCACTCCCTGCTGTGCTACCTATTTGTCAGGGGCTTTGCTAAGGGACTGGGCAGGCCGGATGCTGGACCAGGCCTGAGTCAGCCTCTGGGGGTGAAGCTGTCTGGGGACTCTGCTATCTCTTGTGTTGAGTCTTACATAATGTGCTTTTGTTGGCTTTGACCCTGCCCTCCCCTCCCCCCAGCCTCCTCTAGTCTTCTATTGGGTCGTCTCCCACCCTTTAGCCTGTGCTCTGGCCTCCTGGGGGCCTCCCACCTCACCCTCCAGGCCTTCCCACAAAGGCTGCCAAAAGAGACCTTTCTAATCCCAAACTGGGCCATAACCCGCCCTCCCTGCCTCCTGCCGCCTAAGGAATGAAGCTGAAAGACAAGAAGGGCTGCTCACCCAGCCCCCTGCCTGACCATGTTGCCCTCCCCTGCCCCTGTTTATTGTCATAGGTGGCTGGGACTGCGACTCAACAGTGTGTGTGTCTTGCCTCTTTTTCTAAACCATTTGCAACAAACATTTCTTCCAAAGGCTGCATGACCTTCCTGCATGCCGTGTGTCCTTCCAGGCGAGGACACAGACATTTCTTCGGATTCCTCCAAATGCTGGCCTTGGGTCCCTCCTGCCTTGTGGGTTTCTGGAGCACCAGGAGTCTGCTCTGTGGCGTTCCTGCCTGACTGTGTTTGGCTTTCCTGCTGAAGACAGGCTCATCCTGCAGCCTTACTGTACCCTGCCTGCCTTTCTTCATCTGGACATGTCTAGGAAGGTTCCCTCTTGGGAGCCCAGGGAACCCCTGAGCATCTGTCACACGCCAGTGCACTGCCGTGAATTGGTAGTGTGGACTGAAGTGTGTGGCCTCAGGACATGTGGCCACACAGTAACTGCTTCCCTGGCCTGCTGCCCACAGGGACTGGTCCATTTCCTGACTGAGAATGGCGGGTGATAGAGAAGGGGGGGAGGGGCAGTTCTCAGGCTGTGAATGCTAAAATGGGTATCTTTTTATTTAGACATGGCCTCATGTAACCCAGGCTGGCCTCAAACTGTATGGCGGAGGGTAACTGCGTATCCCTTCAGTGTTTATATTTTAAGGCAGGAATCTACCCCAGGGCCTCATGTATGCTCTAGGCAAGAGCTCTACCAATTGAACTACAGCCCAGGCCAAATCTTTTTGAGTTGTTCTTTGAGACAGGGTTTCTTCGTGTAGCCTTGGCTGTCCTGGACTCACTTTGTAGACCATGCTGGCCTCGAACTCACAGAGATCCTCCTGATTCTGCCTCCCAGAGTGCTGGGATTACAGGCGTGTACCACTTTGCTTGGCTCAGGCCAAATCCTTTAATTGAGCACTTACTAATAGAGCCACGATATCCTCTGCCTGGATTATCTCACAGAATTACCTCCAAGGCAGGCAGGAAACACGGAGAGCAAGGCCTTACTTAGCGACTAAGTCCAAACCCCACTGTGATTGCATAGCTATGATGGGCACGGGACAGTGTGGGAAGGGCTGGCCCCAAAGAGACATACACAGGGGGACCGGGGCCTGGGGAGTGGGAGATGAGCGGGGTCTATGCAGCTGTGTCAGAGGCTCTGCACAAATACATCCCACCCATAGTCATTACTCAGAGGCTCACAGTCTTTTCGCTTTGAGCAACCACCCCTCTGCCCCGCCCCCTCCTGACTCACTACACACTGTCGCAGAGGCATCATCCCGCGGTTACAGATTCCTGCGCTGCCTTTTCCTTCCCGGGCCCCACCCCCACCCACTTCCCTGCCCGGGGAAGCGGGGCTTTCTAAAGCCTGAGTGGGGAGCGACAGCCACACTCCTTTCTTGGAGTTTCAGGGCCTGAGTCACCGACGGACGAGGCTTGATGGTGAAACTGGGAGAACCGGAAGTGCTGCCTGGGTGGTGCCCCGCCCACCGGGGGACCGCGGGTCCCTTCCCATTCACCGCGCCCCATAGTGGATGGGGAATGGGAAGCAGGGCCCCCGGAGAGGGTCCTCAGAGCAAGACTTTGTAGCTTGGGCTTAAGTCTTGGCTCTGCCTCTTGATGACCTCAGGGCTCTTTGTAAAAGATGGAGATTCTTCTGCCCTCACAGGGCAGTTGGCAGGAGCTGGTATGTAATGTACAGGGTAGGGTAGGTAGGTGGTGACAGCACAGTGAATGACAGCCACTTTACTTATTTATTTAGAGACAGGGTCTCATGTATCCCAGGTTGGCCTTGAACCTGCTCTGTGGCCAAGGGTGACCCAGGACCCCAGATCCTCTTGCATTCATTATGTACTGCCGTTACAGGTATATGACACTGTGCCCATTTTCTGTGGTGCTGGAGCTGAAACACAGGGCAAGCTGTGCATGCTGGGCAAGATCCAACTAAACTAGGCGCCCAACTTGAACTACAGCTTAAATTTTTATTTGTTTGTTTGTTTGTTTGTTTGTTTTTTGAGACAGGGTTTTCTGGTGTAGCCCTGTCTGTCCTGGAAGTCACTATGCAGACCAGGCTGGCCTCAAACTTAGACATTGCTGGCATCTACCTCCAGACTGCTGGGATCAAAGGTGTGCACATTCACACCCAGTATTGAAACAAATTTTTTATTGGCTGTGTGTGTGCGATGGGTGTGTGTGGGTGCGTGGGTGCCGTGGTGCACATTCGGAGGCCAGAGGGCAGCTTTGTGGAGTTGGTTCTCTCTTCCACCATTATTTACATGGGTTCTGGATAATTGAACTCTGTCATGCTTACCATGGCAAGGGTTTTTAAAAGTCTGACTCTGTTAATCCCAAGTGACGGTTTTTTGGTTGTTACTCCCCTGGCCTTACTTTACACCTCGGGAGCCATGGCTGATTTGTCTGCCCCCTCACATATGGCCAGCCTTGTATTCCAGGAAACATGCATGTCCCAGCCTGAGCCATGCCACCAGCCTTTGGTTCAGGATGCCTGAGGTATTCAGCCCATATGTGCAGGGCTGTGGGACGGGACTGTTGTTCCTCAGCATTGTCCACTCAGTGTCTGCTATGAGGTGGGACACAGAGCATTAAAGCACCGTGTGTCCAGAATTAGATCTGTGGATCTGAACCTGGTCCTGTTGACGATTTGCTGTGTTGTGTGATTCTGGACAGAGGCTGGGCCTCTTTGATTGTCCTCATTTGTGACCTCAAGATCAATATCTTCTTTTAGAAAGTCTCTGCCTTTGAAAACCCTTTCCAGGGGTCCCAAGGTGCCCTTTGAAGGCAGGATCACATAGGTTACTATGTGGAAATAGGTGTACGTGCCCCTGAGACCTTCTAAAGCTGATGTGCTCTGGCCTCAGACATACTTGGTTGTTCTTTCTTTTATTCACAGTCAACAGTTATGAAATTTCATCCGGGCTTCATGGTACATGCCATGAAGCAGAAGGGTCAGGAGTTCAAAGGCATCCTGCGCTCCATATCCATTTGGATGCCAGCCTGGGTTACATGAGACCCCGTCTCAAAGTAGCAGCAAAGTAGTAGGACCTGGGAGGACCAGGGAGTGGTCTGTGAGGACCTACCGCGCAAGCCTAACTCCCAAGTTCACTCTCAGAACCCACGGCAGAGGAAGAGAATGACTGTGGAGTTGTCCTCCACGCATGTGCTGTGGCACTCGTAAGGACCTCCACCCCTGAATAACCACATGCAATTAAAAAAAAAAGTTTCAAACACAGTGACTGGAGTGCTCACTTTAAAGAGGAAGCGAAGAACAGTTCCAAAGCCCTTTCTGTGCTGGGACAGGCCAATCCTAACTTCTCAGTGGCGGCTGCCTGCCTGGAGCCTCCTGGCTGGCTGTGTTCTCACAGGGGAAGGTGGAGTGTGGGGTGGGAGGAGCCACAAGCTTGACTCGCCTCGGAGAGGAGGAGCCTTGTCCCGAGAGACCTGGGGAAGCCTTGGGTGATTTTTAGGTAAAAGCCACACCCAGGTGTGGTGTGGGCCGAGCATCTCCATGATGAGATGGTGAGAGGTGGGACACAGTCACAGAGGCATGTCCATGTACCGGGTGGCCAAAGTCTCAGTGACAATGACAGGTGGTGGGAGCTGTCTGCTGTGCGCCAGTTCTGGTGCCGCTGGGTTGAGGGAACCGCTACAGGGCTGGCGTCCTGCAGATTGTTGGATCGACAATGGCCTCTGCTTCTACCCTTCTGGTGGTAGGAGGCTCACTCTCTTCCCTGGCGCCAGCTCTGAGTCTGAGAAGTGGGCATCACAGTATCCAGCTCTACTGGGTCTTTGTGGGGGGGGGGGCAGGGTTTCCTGGTGTCTCAGCTACAGCTGCTATATAGACTTCATGGAAGGACTTTCATTCAGGAAGTCCCTCCTCTCAGGAGGAAGGACAGGGCAGGGGGCTGGGGAGATGGCTCAGCAGGTAAAGGAGCCTGTCACCAAGCCTGACGACCTAACTTTGATCCCTGCAGCCCACACACTGGAAGGAAAGAGCCAGTTGCTGCAAGTTGTCCTCTGACCTCTACATATGTGTAGTGGTGTGTGTGTCCCCTCCCCAGACACACACAATAAATAAAATATGAAATGAAACAAAATAGGCAGGCAGTGGTGACACAAGCCTTTAATCCCAGTACCCAGGAGGCAGAGGCAGGAGGATTCCTGTGAGTTTGAGGCTAGCCTGGTCTACAAAGTGAGTTCCAGCCAGGGCTACACAGAGAAACCCTGTCTCGAAAAACAAAACAAAAAGGAGAGAGAGAAGAGATCAAAATGAGAAAGTTGAGAGCTGGATTTGTGTGCTGGATGGGGTGCTCTGTCAGCTACTTGAACATCCAGGAGGAGGATGAATAGATTGGCTTGCAAAGTGTGAACCCCACGTTCCCTGTCCCTCTGTAGGGTTTGAGCCAGGAAGCAGGCCACACAGTTTGAATGCCGAGGGACACTTGGCAAGTCTTTCCTCTTGTCTGTGCACCATCTGTGTCCCTTCCTCTCTTTGCCTGTCTGTGCAGTGCTCACGAGGCACGTGTGGAGGCTCGGTTGTATCAAAGTGCAGGACAGCCGAGGTGGCTGGCTGTTCATTGCACAGAGATCTTGCCGAGGGAGGTAGCGCTTGTTCAGAAAGCTGTCCTGGACACGGTGTGGGCCACATTCCAAGAAGGTTCCGGCAAGCACGGTGGTTTGTGTGACAGATAGTGGATGTTTCTGTCTTTCTAAGTACATGGCATTGAACTCCACCAGCCCTTTCAGGAGATTGTGTCTGGTCATGATGGGGTGGTTGTAGGCCAATGTTAGGGACAAAGTTGTGTGGCTTTGGTCCTGGTACTCTTCTTGGAGTTGCAAGTGACAGTAAGGTGGGAACAGTGACCCCATTTCTTGTCTCTGAAATATCTAAAGGTTCTGAAAGATGCCCTGTGTCTTGGCTTATGCCAGGTGCCAGGTATGTGGCGATAACAGCCTTGACCAGGTGATGCTGAAGGTTTGGCTCTTGTACTCCACCCGACCTCCATGCTGGGATTACAGGCAGGAGCCACACATCTATTTTATGTGGTGCTGGGAACTGCACCCAATGCTGTGGGCATGCTCTGCAAGCCTTCCACCAGCCGGGGCACATCCTTAGCATTGAGGTTTAGGTTTTTGAGTCTCACCATGTAATCCAGGCTGGCCTTGAACTTGCAGCATTCTTCCTGTGTCAGTCCACCACAACTTTCCAAATTGTGTGTGTGTGTGTGTGTGTGTGTGTGTGTGTGTTCTCTATGTGGCCAAGCTGTTCTGGAATTCACTATGTAGACCAGGCTATCTTTGAAATCACAGAGATCCATTAAGGGCAAGAGCCACCACACCCATCTGTGTTTTTAGGACAGAGTTCTTTGGAATGTGAAGGGTGTGGGAAGAATGGGAGCAAAGTGAGCTGAAGCTTTGGGGAATCCCATGTCCTGCTAGACTCAGGGAAAGTTTGCTCACAGTTGATTAGCACCCAACATCCCCTGCCTTGACTTTGAAAGTGCTGATGGGTAGTGGATAGTTTTATTTTTTTTCTGGCCTGGACTTCTGCCTCTCAGATGGAAAGATTGAAGTGATCTAAATGTCAGGAGGCTAGGAGGATCACATGGTCAAGGCCAGCCTGGACTACATAGGAGACCCTGTCTCAGAAAGAAATGAGAGAGAGAGAAAGAGAAAGATACAGAGAGAGAGAGACAGAGGAAAAAAAAAGAATGAAGGAAGGAGGGAAGAACAAAAGGAAATATTTAACTAGTATTGCCCTTCATTTCATCACCGAATAAACTGAGGACCTGAGAGTGGGAAGGCGGAGCCCACAATCTCAGAGGCCACAGAGCTGGACCCAGGGCGCCTGACTGCCTCATCTGCCACTAATTGGCCCAGATGCAGCCAGAAAAGGGCGATTGGGCTGGGCCAGACTGCAGAGGTTATAATTTAAAAAACTGAGTAAACAAACAAGTCCTCAGCTAGCAAGGCAGGCCCTGTGCGCGCATCACAGACGGGCCTGTGTCTGAGGACAGCCCAGGCTTGTCCACTCATAGACAGAAAATTGTATCTGGTTAAAAATAGCCAGAGCGCCACTCTGCCCCCACCCCCACTGCCAGGAAAAGGGGAGGGGAGACGGATTGCCCTTCCTTGTGTGGAGTTGGTTCCAGCTCCCTGGGAATGACCATAGGACAGGCATACAGGCTGTGCTCAGGACAGTCACTGTGTGGCTTTGGGGAGGGCTCCTTGTGTCTCTGGGCCTCAGTTTCCCCTTCTTTAAAGTGGTGGTGGTCTTCATGGTGACAAGATGAGGAGGTGTGAGTCAAGTGGGTGGACATAGCAGGCCTTTTGTGTCCCTCCGACGGGGCTCTGGCTGGGGCTTCAAAAGCTGGTCCGTTAGTCTTGGCCTGAGGTGGGGGCTTCTGTACTGAGCGGAGGGATTGTTTTCTTGGTGAGCCAGGCAGGACCCCTCTGCTGCTAGGAGGCCAGGCCTCCTTCCAGGCAGGGCTTTTGCAGGCTGCACTGCTCAGCTTTCCTGTTTTCCTTTGGAGATTGTAGTGGAATCCAAGACTAGCAGCTTGGGGTCCTGCCCTGCTGGCCTCGGCCCCTAAACCCACATGGGCCTCAGCAGACTTCCTGTGCAATCAGGGGCTGCCTCCCCACCAGTCACATGGAGAGCTTTTGAGTTTTTAAGAGGCTAGCTCTGTGTTTTAAGAGGTCAATGAGCAATAGACGTACTCAGAACTGTGTGTAGCCTTGGACGCCACCTGCCTCCACTCTGAGCCTCCTCTCCCTCATAGCGCAATGTACCATCCCCTCCAGACCCTTCCAGGCCTTTCTGTACATTGGGGTCATGCTATACATATTGAAAGACACTACGGGACTCTCAGCTTCATTCTATAGCCCCTGTGCTCAGGGCGGGGCCCTTGGCTGCCCATCGTTATTAACACAGTTGTAGCATCTGGGGGTTGGCTCCCCTGGGCTTCCCTGGGTAGACAGTGACTTTGGTGGTGACCGCCTGCTCTTCCAGCTACTGGCCAGTAACTGTTTCATTTGCTGAAAATCAGGGATGTCACTAAGCCTTTACGGTTACAAAGGTTGTGGATTTGTGGGTGGCCGACAGTCACTGCTCCATGGTGCTTAATATCTGGACATGTGTGAATAAAAAGTGCATTTGTTGGTCTTGTATAGGATCCAGGTTCAATTCCCAGCACCCCTATGGTGGCCCACAATCATCCGTAACTCCAGAGCCAAGGGAGCCAAGGCTTGAGTCTGACTTCTGTGGGTGTGCATCTGTTGTACACAGGTACACGCAGCAAAACATTCATACAGACAAAATAAAACATACAAATAGATATGTTACAAAAGGAGGGGGAGATGCCAACTCTCCAACTTCAATGCATAGGGACCTTGGAACCCCCTGAGTGAGGGCCTGGGGCGTGGTGCACAAAGGTGTTGGGGTATGGATCTCAGGTGCAGGAGAGCCCAGGCTTTCTCTCTGCTGCTCTTGGAAGGCGCAGTCTGGGCCTGTTGTGTCTGAGGCCATAGGCACAAGGTGCGTGCGTCCACTCAAGGCTTCCTTCCTCTCTGCGTGTACTCCCCTTAACGTGACTCACCGGCATTTCAGATCTTTGTTCTTGTTCCGGAGGGTAAGGCCAGGAATTTTCTCAACAGGCTGGTCCTCCTCCTGGGCTCCTGACCCCTGTCTCTGGTCTTGGCTGAACCCTTAGTGAGACAGGCAGGGGCCCAGGCTGCTACATAACAGGAGTATATGTTCGGAAGTGTATATAGACTGAGAGGCCCCTGTGTGCTTGGCATTGAGCTGGTTGCTGCCAAGCCCAGATCCCTAGGTCCTTCCTGTGCAAAGACATGTCCAGTTGACTGTTGTGAAGTTGCCACCTTTCCCTGAGCTCTGGTTTCTGTCCTGTGGGTTAATTATTGTCATTTGCAGTCCTGTCACAGATGGAGCAGCTTCCTGGTGGCCTGAGGTCCCCTGAGTGGGTTTAAGCCTGAGGCAAGCATTTTTACCCTCTTGGTGACTTCATTCCTCATTACCTGAGAAAGGGGTGGTGACCAGCAGTTTGTGTCCCTAGGCGGAAAATGAATGCTGAAGTTGCTGTGCCTGGAGCCTTGGCAACTTCTGAAGGCCAGGCAGGAAATGGTGGCCTGAAGAGATTGGCGGTCCACACACCCACAAGGCTTAGAGGGAAGTACCCTGGGTTAAACCTATGCAGCCAGAGATTTAACCCTACCCTAGCATGTATCACAGGGTATCCGAGAGTACTGATGAAAACAGAGAGAGAGCGAAACAGTGTATCAATAGGTATTACTCAAAAGAATAGTCCTCTGTCCCCGCCCCCCGAGACTGGGTTTCTCTGTGTAGCCCTGGCTGTTCTGGAACTCAGATCTGCTGGCCTTGAACTCAGAGATCTGCCTGCTTCTGCCTCCCAAGAATTGGGATTAAAGGTAAGTACTACCAACCATCACCACCACCCCCTCCCCAGGTCACTCCCAGCTTTTACCTGGGTGTCAGAGATCTGAACTCATGCTCACACATCAAGCATTTCTCCCACTGAGCCATCTCCCCATTCCTTTCCTGATTTTTTTTTTTTTAAAGCAGTAAATGTATCAAATTAGTAAGAATACTGTGACCCTTGTTGGTTATATTTCTGGGAGAACAATTCTAGTTCTCTATCTGACTCCAAAATTGGAGTCACTCAGTCTGACAAGAGCCAACAGGAAGTTGCAAGCACAGGGCAGGGTCTGGAGAGGAAGAACGAGGAAGATTCTGGAAAGAGGCTGGTCATCCGTCTGTAAGGTCATCTGGCTGTAAGTACTACCCCTTGTAGTACTGTGAGCGTCATGAGGGATGCTCTGCAGATCTGGCCTGCTGCAGTTTCCCAGGCTCCAGGCTCAACAGGTGCAGGAGCCCTTCATCGGATCAGGAAGAGGAAGCAGAAGACAGGAGCTTAGCTGACAACGTAGTTGGCATGCCAGGGTGGTGACCTTTTTCTACCATTGATGTGTGTGACCTAGGGCTGGCCCATCGAGCTCCATAACTGGCCCTGCACAGGCCGGGCCGTACCTTTTAGGCAGTACTGGGACTGTCAAGCCCTCAGTTAATCTAGCCCCAAAGGCTGGGCAGAGGCTATTCAGGAGCTGGAGTTAAGCTTTCTGGGAAAACCTAATTGTCTTTCCTTATCTTAGGGTTTCTGGGAGAGTGAATTGTGGAGCTCTGCTGTGACCTCATGCAGTCAGAGGACGAATAGAAATGTGTTTTGAGATAGCGTAGCAGTTAAGTTGTTTGCTTTGCAAGCCTGTGACCTGAGTTCGATCTCTAAAGCCTACATAAGGAGAACCAAGCATGGTGACGCACCTTTATTAATCCCAGATCTTGGGAGGCAGAGGCTAGCCTGGTCTACAGATCAAGTTCCGGGACAGCCAGAGGTACACAGAGAAACCCTGTTGGGACCCTCCCAAAGTACTGAAGACAATGAATATTCTTTTGCATGACAGTGGCAGGCCCAGGGGACCACTCAGTCTTAATCAAACTGATCCACAGTTCCATCCATCCATCTAGGGTGCAGAGAGGGCCCTGCCCTTACCTGTTAACCAGGCCCCTCTTCAGGATAGAGTGCTGACCAATCATGAATACAGCTTGGTTTATTATGTTTGTTCATTTTGTTTCAGGACAGGGTCTTACTATGTAGCTCAGGCTAGCCTTGAACCTGTGATCCTTCTGAGTAGTTGGTACTACAGCTGTGAGCCACCATGCAAGGCCTTTCAGCTCTATGGATGTCTTTGTGATGCAGCCTGGGGTTGTGTTTCTGTCAGCTCAGTTTCAAGCACCCGAGTGGCTTTGCACTGGCTCATCTTCCTGTCTCCTTTGTTCTCCTGCATCCCCCTCTTGTCAGGACCTTGGGATCCGGAAGCTTAGATAACAGCCTGTGCATGCGTGTGTGTGTGTGTGTGTGTGTGTGTGTGTGTGTTATGTCTGTGTGTGATGGGTGGGTGTGTGGGCAGGCAGGGAGGACTCTGGCATTTCAGCAGCTTGGGAAGAAACTGGACTTGGACTTAGGAAGAGGACAGTGGCACCATAGGCATCCAGCAGACACATGGTAGAGGGCTCCGAGTCAGCCCTTTCCTAATGGGGCTGAAGGACCTGCAACTCTCCAATTTATTATTATTTATTATTAGAATGGCACTGACACTTATGGGCTCTTCCGGTCAGGCAGGCCGGGTGCCAAGTGCTCCTGGCACGACTCACTGGGTCCTTACATTTGTAGTTGACACAGGGTTTTGATATGTAGCCCAGGCTGATCTTGGATTTATCATTTTCCTGCCTCAGCCTTTCTAGTGCTGGGATTATAAGCATGCCATCCCTCCACCTGGTTTAGGTGCGTCAATTAAAATTTTTATCTATCTATCTATCTATCTATCTATCTATCTATCTATCTATCTAGGCAAGGTTTTCTATTGTGTAACTCTGGCTGTCCTGTAACTCACTATGTAGATCAGCCTGATCTTAAACTCACAGAGATCCGCCTGCCTCTGCCTCGAAAGTGCCGGAATTATAGGTGTATGCCACCACGCCTGGATGTAGGTGTTTTTTTTGTTTGTTTGTTTGTTTGTTTGTTTTTTGATGTATTTATTTTAGGTGTGAGTGTTTTGCCTGTATGTATGTATATATATACAGCACATCTATACTTGAAGTCTGAGGAGGTCAGAAGGACATATATTGGATATCCTGGAACTGGAGTTACAGATGGTTGTGAGCCAACGTATAGGTGCTGGGAATTGAACCCTGGTCTTTTGCAATAGCATCAAGTGCTCTGAACTGCTGAGCCATCTCTCCAGCCCCTAAATTACTTTTTTTTTGGGGGGGGAGGGAACATTTTTGAGACAGGGTCTCTCTTACTGTGTAGACCAGGCTGGTCTCAGTGATCCACCTGCCTCTGGCTCCAGAGTGCTGGGATTAAAGACGTACACCACCCCTGCAGGCTGCTGCTGGGCTATTTTCAATGCTTGTTTTATGAAAGGAAATTGAGACTCAGAAAGGTAATGGCGGAACTGAGCCTGTGCAGTTCCAAAGCTCGCATTGTTCCTGCTTACCCTGTTGGGGCAGAATCTTCTTCAGCCTCCACTTGCACATCTCTGGTGGTTGGGAGCTCCCTCTTTGCAGGTCACTTGCCCTGTTCTGGGCGTTGGATGCAGGAAAAGCCCTCACTGAGGCCCTGGGTGCTGTCCAAGTTCACCTGCAATCCTTTGGTTTGGTCAGGCCGTGGCTGCAGCTGCCACAGCATCTGTTTTTCCAGATTCTGTGACTGCTCATGGCATGGCACCCTCCTCCCCAAGTACTTCCCTCTATCATGTGCCTTGAGATTACCCCCAAGGACCACCCATGGGAAGGAGCTTAGACACAGAAAGATGGGGTATGAGTGAACTGGTATCAGATGATCAGGCTCTTGAGGATCTTGGGTTCCCAGATGGCTCTGGGGATGGGGCAGTGACCCAGCTTCTCTGCTGATTGATGCTGTGTCTAGGGGTGAGGTGGCACCCCCACCCACAGTGCTGTGGGACCAGGGCTGTGGTCTGCTGAGGTCTGCTGGCTGTCCTTTGTTGGGTAGCTTCCCCTTTCTGAGTAATTAACCTTTGAATGACCAGGGCCTAGAAAAAGTAGATCCCAAATATGTCATGTTTTTTATTTCTCTCCCCCACCCGCCTCTATTTTGAGATAAAGTGGCCCTGCAGCCCTGGCTGTCCTGGAACTCACTATGTAGATCAGGCTGGCCTTGAATTTATAAAGATCCACCTGCCCCCGCCGCCTCCAGAGTGCTGGGATTAAAGATGTGCGCCACTATGCCCAGCATTTATTTATTTATTTATTTATCTATTTTTCTTTTTTCTTTTCTGTGTAGCCCTACCCCTGTCCCTGAACTCACTTTATAGACCAGGCTGGCCTCAAAGTCTCAAGAGATCCACCTGCCTCTGCCTCCAGAGTTGTGGGATTAAAGGCCTGTGCCAGCAGGCCCTGCTACGCTTCCCATTTCTTGGTTGCTGTACAGAAGGACTGGGTAGCCACTTATCATGTGGCCATTAGTGCTGGGGTAGACGAATCAGACCGTTTTTAACACTTCAGCCGCTGCCATTGGCAGTGTCAACTCAGGCTCTGTAGAGTTACTCATTTCATTTAATCCTCTGACACCTGAGGAGGTGGGGACTGCTTCCTCAGATGTACAGCAGGGGAAACTGAGGTTCAGACAGAATGAAGCCATGTGCTCAACCTCCCGGAGCCAGGGAGGGGTGGGCTTACTTCAAAATGCCATCTAAGTCTGGAGCATGGACCCCTTGCTGTTGCACGGAACACAGAGGTGGAATAAACAGATTTGTGCTTCCTTGTGTGTTCGGAGACCAGCTTGTATTTCCTGCATTGTGCTGGGCACACTAGGGATTCTCAGTTCCCTGCTTCACCCTGCCAGCTGCTAGATTCCCTGGACCCTGCACACCACGTGTGCTCCTCTGGGTTCCTAATCAGGGTGGCTTCCCACTGTGGTGTGGAGTTTACAGGTAGTGTGCTGTCAGGACAATTCTCCTTCTACCCTGTGGGGTCCTGGCATTGAACTAAGGTCGTAAGGCTTGGTTGTAGGTGCCTCTACCTGCTGAGCCAGCCATCACTGTAGGTTGCTTCTTTTGTTTATTTCATTTAAAATTTTATTTATAATTATCTCGTGTGCACGAATGTTTGCATATATGTATACCACATGCATGCCTGACACCTGCAGAGTTCAGAAGAGGGTGTCCAATCTCCTGGAACTAGAGTCAGAGCCAGTTGTGAGCCACCATGCAGAACCCAGGTCCTCTGCAAGACCAGCAAGTGCTCTTAACCATTGAGCCCTCTCTTCAGACCTGTTGTGGTTTCTCATTGACAATCCTTCTCCCTCATTAGACGCCTAGAGCCTGTTCCCGGAGACACACAGTACGCTCACCTCAGAGGGTGGGCAGGCCTAGGCTAGATGTACATAGGTTTGTCCTGCTCTGTGTTGATGCTGCTGCTGGAGGTCTGCCCCCACCCCTTTTCTCTGTCTGCTCCCCCAAGTGCAGGGATGTTCATGTCCTGGCCTCCTAGAACAGCCTGCCAGCTGGAGGCTGTGGGCACAGAGTTGATGCCAGGCAAGTGGGTGGAGCTGGGAAGGGATGAGAAGGCCTTTGTTTCTTGTGTTTGTGTCCAGATGGGAACCAATTTTCCCGACTGAAGTGGAGGATGTGGGGGGCAGTCCCAGGTGCTCCCCCAACCCCCAGACACTGCCCCAGGCCTCCGCCCTGGCTGCCCCTCCACCCTGGCTGCCCCTCCACCCCTCAGGCCCCTTCTGTCTCTGCATTTACCCTCCGTCGGACTTGTTGTTGCTGAGCTCTGGTTAAATATTTGCTAACTGAGAGTTTGTACGGCAGCTTTGTGCGAAGTCCCGGCTGACCACTCCCAAATCTGTCTTTGGATAAGGAGACCCAGCCCTCCTGGGCCTTCAGAGCCCTTTGCAGGTGGCCCTGTTGGTATCTGGAACTAGATAACCTTCTTCCTGGGGGTCATTGTTTACAGGCCTGTTGAATGCATCTGGGAGAGTGGGCAGGGCCAGACTTGGGTCCTATGGAGCCAGGGTGGAGGGAACCTGGAGGTCTTCCTAATCTCCTAGCCTCAGTCTCCATCGTCCTGGGTCTCAAAGGGTCCTTCCCAAAGCCCCAGTGGCCTCTTAACAAGGGACTGTGGCAGCTGTGGATTCAGTCAGTGCGGCCCACTTGATCATCAACAACAGAATCCATAGTATCTCAGGGTTTTCCACCACCGTGTGGAGTAGCAGAGGGTCTGTGACGTCATGCCCGGTTTTACTCTCTTGTGTAATGCTGTGCAGGTCACTGAACTTCTCTGAGCCTTGGAACCCTCATCCAGAGAATGGACTTGTCAGTTTGTCCTGTTGAGGGTTAAATGAAGTTGTGGTGACTATTACTAATTTGCTTCAGAAAGCTGCCTCAGTGCTGGCTCTGGGCAGCTGCGGCATGCATTAGCTCATGCTGTGATGGTTATAATTATATGCAAATGGGGAACCAAAGAGCCTTGTGATGTAGTGGTGGGGAGCAGGGCAAGGAAGTCTGACTGAGAGTCAAGGAAGGGCGTTCTGCCAAAGGGAGGGAGAGCACAGAGTGGGGACACAGCCAGGGCAGAGGCTGGGCAGGGCAGCGTGGCCCTCTACCTCAGATTCCATTCATTGCTACTCGCTCATGAGCTGCGGTCTGTCAGGACGTGGGGTAGGTGCTATGTCATTGCAGATGAGGAATCTACAGTTTCCTGGGGCTGGTGAAGGCCAGCTCATCCTTAACAAAGCAAGTCACCTGATCTTCTGGACATTTCCACTGTCCTTAGAGTCTAGGGCCTGGTGGACACGTCTTCCGATCTCACAGCTTCTCTTTCTTCAGTGGCAGCAATGCTCCTAGAAGCATCTGGGTTCTGGCAGGTCAGGATTTGTTGTACTGCTCTGTAACCTACGTGAAAAATGACAAGTCCCCAGCCAACCTGTGTCTAAAAAAAAAAAAAGTTTTGTTTTGTTTTTGTTTTTCGAGATAGGGTCTCTGTTATGTAGCTCTGGTTGCCCTGGACTCACTTTGTAGATAAGGATGGCCTTGGATTCACAGAGATCCTCCTGCCTCTGCCTCCCAAGTGCTGGGAGTAAAGGTGTGTGGCACCATTGCCTGGCTTAAAAAAAAAAATTTTTTTTTCATTTCTAGTGCTGTGGATTAACCCCAGGCCTTGTGCTATAAGTAGGTTCTACCCCTCTACCATGTCCTAACAGCTCTATAGTCCTTTCCAGTCTATCCTCAGTGTGGTGGAAAAGTTCTTTCCATCCTTCTCTTGTCATTAAGGTGGGACACAGTGCCACATGCCTGTAATCCCAGCACCAGAAGACAGAGGCAGGCGGAACTCTGTGAGTTCGATGCCAGCCTGGTCTACAGAGTGAGCCCAGGACAGTAAAGGCTACACAGAGAAACCTTGTCTCAAAAAACAGAGAGAAAGAGAGAGCGTAAACCATGGTCCCTGGTCACCTGGTGTCCCCAGCCCACAGCAAGTACACATACTGGCACACCGTGGAACTGTGTTCATGAGAAGGGGGTTTTTCTTTGTTAATTTCTGGTCTTCAGGAAAGAGGGTTAGCTCAGCAGAAGGTCTCTTCAGGACACCTGCAGCGAGGAGGGAGGGAAAGCTCATGTGACATCCACTTTCCCAACAAAGAAGGACTGTGTTGGATATGTCCCTTCATCCTCCAGAGCCTCAGGGGCCTGAGCTTCTGCACAAGCCTCTTCTAGTGTGAGGAGTCTAGAGCTGGTGTGGAGCTTGTGAGAGACTTCCTACAAGCTTGGATGAGTGGGGGCACCCACCCACCTTGGGGAGTCTCAAAGGAAGAGATAGTCGGGGGAGAGGGAGCTGAAGCATGAGCTCAGCAGAGGGGGGATGTTCAGATGTTAGAATACTCGGGGTACTGTCATGGCACATGCCTGTAATCCCAGCACTCAGGGAGGCTGAGGCAGGAAGATCTCTGTGAGTTTGAGGCCAGCCTGGTCTACAAAGTGAGTACAGGACAGCCAAGGCTACAGAGGAACCTTGTCTTGAAAAACAAAACAAAAAAACAAATAATAGGAGCCTCCTCTTTACCCCAAGGGCAGAGGGAGCCTTAGAGGGTTTGCCAGTGTGGACCAGCAGCTCTCTACTGCTCCTGGGATGGGAAGGACCAGAGAGCGTCAGGAAGAGTCTGCGGCTGAGGCGGGCATGAGAGGGTAGTGACCTGGCTGGCGGCAGGGGCAGGCTGTGTAGGCTGAGCTGAGGCCAGCTGGCCTGTTGACCGACCTGGGTCATCTCACAGTTCTGATTTTCTGAGGCCCAGAAGGAGGGCCTCAGGCACCTCCCATTGCTGAGGACACCTTCCTTTTGGGACATCTTGCCAAGGGGCCTACATTATCCTCTGCTCTCTGGAACCCCCCTTTCTGGACAAGCCTGACTGGTGTGTCATCTTCTGTCACATTCTCTCTTCCTGGCTCTGGTTCTCTACAACTCCCTGGCCTGCTGGTTCCAGCTCTTCTCATGGGCTGGATGATGAAGCCTGTTATTACCCTCCCTCCCAACTCCTACCTGATTATTACAGGTCCCAAACAGGAGCCCTGCATCAGGCCTCCTGACAGGGGCCACCCACAGGCTGCTGCATCTTTCCCAGAGACTGACGGTCTTAGTGGTGGGAGTGAAATGTATCTTCCCCAGCTTTGGTTCCCTGTTAGACTCAAACTGTTCTGTGTCGTGTGTGTGTGTGTGTGTGTGTGTGTGTGTGTGTGTGTGTGTGCGCGCACACACATGTTTCTGTTTGGATATCTATAGAGGTCTTTGCATGTGGCGGCCAGAAGGTGGCTTCCACAGTTGCTCCATGCCTTAATTTTTTTTTTTTTTGGGTTTTTTGAGACAGGTTTTCTCTGTGTAACAGAGCCCTGGTCCTGGACTCGCTTTGTAGATCAGGCTGAACTCACAGAGATCCACCTGCCTCTGCCTCCCTAGTGCTGGGAATAAAGGCGTGTGCTGCCATGCCCAGCTCCATGCCTGCCTTACTTTTGAGCTCAATCTGGAGCTCCTTGGTTCAGTTAGGCTTGGCAGCTATTCAGCAAACCGCCCCCCCCCCCCATTCTTTCTGCTCCCAGCACTGGGGTTAGAGAACTGGAGTTCCGAGCCTGGATTTTTTCGTAGATGTTGGGAATTCGAACTCAGATCCTCGTGGTTGGGTGACAGGCATTTTGCCATCTGAGCCACCTCTCCAGTGTGGCCCCTACACTGCTTCCTCTCCCCTTTGACCTCACCCCCCTCCCACATATTGTTTATATGTTGTGTGTTTCTTAGAGAGATCACTTAACCTCTCAGGGCTTTGGTGAAGTGAGGTCAGTGCAGGGCTGAGGCTATGGCTCAGTTTCCTTGCATGTGGGAGGTCCTGAGTTTGATCCTCAGGGCTGTAAGAAAAAAAAAAAAAAACCCTCATACTTTTAGATGGGCGTGGCAGCTCATATTTTTAATCCTCAACCTTGGGAGGTGGAGGCAGAGGGCTCAGGAATTCAGAGTCATTCTTGGTTAAACAACAAATTTGAGACCAGCCTGGGCTACATGAGGCTGTGGCGTTATCCTGGTGTCAAGGAGAGCTAAACAGATGACTGCTGGGGCATGTCAAGAGTGAGAATTCAGTGGACCAGAAGAAAGGCTTAGGTGAGGCTCTGAGACCTGGTACCCAATCCTTACGATTGGGCTGTGCTGTGTGACTCTGGGAGTGCGTGTCTACCTCTCTGGGCCTCGGCTCTCCTGTCTGTGCCAGTCAGATGATGAAGTTACTGGTATTTGATTTCATGACATGGAGACCCTGGGTCCCCTGCCTCCAGTCCTGCCCACCTCCCCTATCTCCTTATAGGGAGCCCTCCCCAGTGCTCTAAGAACCAGGCAGGCCAGTTGGGAGTCTGCCCCACCCTACAGCTGCTGTCACCTGCTAGGTTTCAGTCCCCACAAAACCCTGAAACTGGGCTGGGCCTGGTAGCAAGGCTTGTTCCACGAGCCCACTGGAGGGACCGGCCAGACCAGGGCGTTTGGCTCTGTGCCCACATCTGAGTCCAAATCAGGGCGGGACCTGTGTGAGGTCCCCGTGATCCACACGAGGTCGGCTGCCGTCCTGGTTGGAGATTGTCTTCTGCGTCCTAACGCCATCATCGTGGAAGAGGATTCAGGCCCAGGCCCCTGGGTCTTGGACCTGGCCTTGGCTCTTGCTTTGGGGACTCCTTCATGAACGGCGGTGGAGGGGTTCAGCCTGACAGTGGAGTCAGTGTACCCGTGGATAGAGATCACGGAGGGCTTCCACACGAGTGAAGCATTCTGGGGGCTTATAAGACAGAAACTGCTTAGCCCAACAGGCAAAGCTTTAGGGTGGTGGTTCTCAACCTGTGGGTCGTGACCCCTTTGGTGGTCGACCGGCCCGTTTACAGGGGTCACATATGAGATATCCTGAATGTCACGTATTTACATTATGATTCATAACAGCAGCATGATTATGGTTATGAAGTAGCAATGAAATAATTTTATATTTGGAGTCACCACAACCTGAGGAACTGTATTAAATAAGGGTTGCAGCATAAGGAAGGTTGAGAATCCCTGGGTTAGGGGCTGTTCCTGCAGCGTGTCCCCATCTACAGCTTAACCTGCAGGATGGGCCCAGCACTCCTCTTTCAGCTCCCCAAGGCTTCAGGGAACTTCAGGGCACCCTACGGCCCTCGTGGCTTCTGCTATCTACACAGGAAATAGCGTGATCCCTAGAATTGTCACTTTGGAAAATCAGAGATCAGCATTCTTCCGGCCACTGAGCTGCTGTTAGTGTCAGTCATGTGACTGTCCTTGTCACGGCCAAGTGCCCTGTGCTCATTAGCTCATCGATTTCCTCATCACCTTAGTCAGGTGGGAAACAGGCTCAGAGAAGGAAAGTGCCTTGGCCAAGGCCACACAGCTAGCAGGGGCAGGACTGGGACTTGAACCCAGAGTCTGGACTCGCAAGCCCATGGAGCCCTTGCTGTGGGGTGTGTCTGTCCACTTCTCAGTCCCTCTGTCCAGCCTGAGGTGGTCAGCCAGCCCCTAATTTGCTTGACTCTCCAGAAGGTCAGTGGAGGTGCTGAGGCCATCATCTTGGTCTGCTCCTGAGGCTAGGGCAGCCCTGCTGAGATCTTCGTTACTTAGGTCATCTGAGACCTACCTGCCTATTCTAGTCAAGGGAAGATCAGCAAGGGTGTCCAGTAGGCAGGAAGGCGGCCTGCCAGCCTTGGCTACATGGGAGCAGGCAGGGGCTAGATCAAGGGCTGCTGTCTTTGACCTGGAACCCACAGATGCATGGCTTTGGCAAAGTCACTCTGCTTTTCTGAGCCTGGGTTACCTCCTCTGTAAAACGGGGACAGTTGAGGCCACTTTTCTTCTTCTTGGGCCTGGGTAGGGACCTAGAAAGTAAAGCTAGGGCCTCATAAAGGCACCATGTGAAATGTGGAGGGACCCTGGGATTGGAGACCCTGGACAGGCTCTGGGGGAACTAAGGTTCAAAGCCGACTTCCTGTTGGCCTTCGATGTAGCTCACTGGCAGAGTGCTCACCTGGCATGCGTGAAGCAGAAGGTCCAGTCCCCAGCATTGCAAAAGCAAAACGGCAAAATCCTCCTTCCAGAGAGGCATGGTGGCATGTGCATGCGCATGCGTGCGCGCACGCACGCACACACACACACACACACACACACACACACACAGGGACAGACAGACCACTTTGTTTTGGACCCCTGTCCTGGGAACCGGCCTTTTCAGAGCTTGGTGGAATACACTGCCTTCTTGAGACATGGCCTAGAGACAGTGCCTACCCCCCTGGTGTCCTGAGCTGCCTAACACAGGACACTCTGCCCAGCTCTGGTCTTCCAGCTGTCCTGGGGTGACAGAGAGGCAGGCAGGAACCCTGAGACTACTGACATGGGGCCCAGTTTGTTTGTTTTTTGTTGACTCACATTGGAATGATCTTCCCTGAGCCTCTCATTATAACCTGGGAGGTAGGAATTTATATGTAACCTGTTCCCCTGGGGCTAGCAGAGAAATCTGCATATTGTGGGTAGAGACAGGCAGCCCAGGGTCTGTGTGAGGGGAGTCCACATCTGCGGGGTATTGCTGGCATAGGGGGTCAGAGATGGGACCCCAGCCCAGGGTGGGGTGATGGTAGGGGAACCTGAGCTCACACCTGGTGATATATACATCCTCTGCTTCCTTGACTCCTATTTTGTCTGATCTTTGGGGTTTTCTTTCCTTTTTTTTTTTTTTTTTTTTAGATATTTATTGGCTTTTTTTCAAGCTATAAAAGATGTACCTGGTAATAAATAGTTCACTCCACCTTTTGCCTGCATCGTTACAAGCTGAGCGCTGTTATAATTAATTAGCATTTTTGGTGCCCTGGGCTGTGTATAGACCTCGTTGTCCATGTCCTGCCCTGTCTGGCCCTGTGAAGGGGCTCTGTGATGCCTGTTTTCTAGATGAAGAACTCAAGTCTAAGAGAACTGGGCAGCTCCATGCCTCACTCTCACCCAGAAGCCGCAGGGCGAGTCCATCAGTTTTCGAAGCCCCCACTGCTCCTCACGCAGCTATGTCTGGGGCTGAGTCAGTGCACAAGGGTGGACTAAAATATGCAACCTGGTGGGGTGAGGCTAGGCCACACCTACAGACCGCCCCACCCATGCATCTATAGCATTGTACAAGCCTCCGGGTTCTAGGCCCAGGGTCCCCAAGGTTGGCCCCCTCTCATCAGGTGGGGCCACAGCTTGCCTTGCTGCTACCCTCGGAGGTTTAGGCAGTGGTCAGAGCCCACTCAGGTCCTCACTTTCCCCATCTCCTGTGTGACCTAGTGACCCCTTCATCCTTTCTGGTTCAAAGTAATTCTCAGGGTGGTGAGCTTTGGCCTCAGAAGCCCTATTTAATGTCCACTCCAAATCCATGGATTGGAGTGTCTTCAGAGACCAAGAGATGGGAAGCTGCTGTGGGCAGGTATGGGGAGAGGTCTGTCCCAGGCTGTAGGTGCCACCTGCAGATGCCCAGGCTGGAGGCTGAGTCTTGGAATCCTGACAGCCCCCTGGAGCTAGCTGCATGCAAGAGTGACAGAAGCAATAGCTCTGATGGCTCCTGCTTGCAATTCCAACACTCAGAGAGTGTAAAACAGGAGGATTGCTGTGAGTTCCAGGACAGCCTGAGCCCTATGCAGTGAGTTCCAGGACAACCTGGGCTACACAGTGAGTTCGAGGCCAGCCTGGAGTATAGTAAAACACAGGTGAGTACTGTAAAGGGTCTCCAAGGAAAGGGGACTGCCCTACTCAAGTCTTCTCCTATGTGACCCTGAGAGGTTTAAGTTCAGTTAGAACCGCATGGAGTGTTGCTGACCTTTGGGGTCTCCTCTGTCCCTGAAAACTGCAGATCCTCATTCCTCAGGCTTTTCGGATCTTCCTTCGTCCCTGTCACGTGGTAGTCCTTTTCCAGCTGACTGGCACATCTCTCCAGAGGGCACTCCCCTGCCGAGGCTCTTGTGTGACTCTGTCGATCCTCTTTCAGCTTTTCCTGAGGTGCCAACTCATAGGTTATCACAGTTCCTGACACTTGCCTGGCTCTTGCTGCCCCCCAAGACAAGCCATTCTTGTCTTTGCTTGTTAGCCATTTGGCCATTTTTGCACCCCCTAGGTCCCTTCTCTTCATTCAGCTGTATGTGGCCCTTTGAGGGTCAGCCAGTTCCCTGAAAGGAAAGGACCCTCCACGTGAGGTTTGTAATCTCACCACTAAGCTCCAGAACTGAATTTAGATGTATAGTAACAGGGTCCTGCCTTCTCACATGTTGGTTGGTTCTAGAAGATCAGCTTGCAAAGGGTTTGCCAGATTTGGGTCAGGTTCCATATGGTTCCTGAGGTCAAGTAGTGGGGAGTGTCTGGGATTACAATCAGGGGCAACAGGGGTCCTGGCCAACACTCTTTGTTTTGGGGTACTTGAGCGTACCCTCTTTTCTCACATCATTTAATGGAGATGTAGCCCCACCCCCCATTTCTGTCTGAGGCCTGGGTTGGGCCTCAGAGCTGTGGGTAAAAGCTCTAAGCTTGTCTTGTCAGCAGGACGTTCATTGCTTACAGGGAGTTGAGGCCAAACCCCAGCCAAGGGCAGTGGACCACTAAGCCTCCTCTTCCCTAGCCCTTATGAAGCTGTGCCCCACCCTGGGGTTAGCACCTTGTCAGCAGTAGCTGTGGGGGTGACAGTCCCATTCCCCTACTCTCACCCTACCCCTGCCTTATTATCCCAGAACAATTCCCATGGTCTCTGAGGGGCTGTTGCTCTTCAGTTTTCACAAAACAGTCACTCAAAATGTGCTCCTCACTCGTCCCCCCACCCCCACCCCAAGTCAGAATTTGGACAGACAGGACCTCATTCCAGGGAAGGGCTACATGGCAGACTGGCTCTGAGAGCACACGCCCTCTCTCCTGTCACTTCTGTCACTGAGGCAGGGTTAGAGGTATGGGCCAGAGACTGAGTGTGGAAATGTGGGGTGAGCCGCGGGTTCCTCCTGGCCACCAGCTCCTGGATGGATCCCAGGATTAAGGTTACATTGCAGTCCCATCACCCAGTCTCTGTGTGACTGTGTGGATGACACAACCTCTCTGCATCTCAGTTTTCTCCTGTATAAAGGGGCCATGACATGGGCTCTGCCTCAGATCCTCTGAGAGGATTGGATGAAGCGTTGTCTTAGGCAATGGACTCTGGAGACCTGGAGATGTACAATGGTCTCTAGTTGAAGGACCAGGTATCTAGAACTTGTAATCCAAGATTGTCAGTGGTGGTAGGGTGGTCTGTCCTTGCTTCTAGCCCTCTCAGTGTGGAGGGGAAACTGAGGCCCAGGGAGGGGAGCTTTATAACCCCCAGGCTGAGATTCTAGTTGTAGCTTTTTAGTGACAGGAGGCTCCTCTTTTGAGCCCTCTTGGTGCCTCAGTTTCCCCATTGATAAACAGGGACACCCAAGAAGGATCAATACTGAGCCTGCTGCCTGCTGGGCCTGCTCTGGAGGCCACGACTCATCTTCTCTGTTCTGAAACCGCTTCAGCGTTAGAGAGAAGCAGTTAAGAGAAGCAGGCTGTTGGCTTTCAGAGCTGCGACTGTAGCTCCATTGATGAAGGCTGTCCCTGAGATGCATAGATCTCGGGGTTTCTTAGTCATAAACAGGGCTTGGTGGTACATGCCTGGAGGATTGGGAGCAGTTCAATGTCATCTTTTTCTGTGTAGAGAGTTAGAGGTCAACCTGGGCTACATGATAGCTTGTTTCAAAAGAAAGAAAGAAAAAAATAAGGTTAACTTGGCAGATGAATTTAAGATGTGTATTTGAGTCACGAGTAAATTACTCAAATGTTTGAAAGTGAGGAGGCTTATCTGCACCCAACCCCCATCAGCCCCTGTACCCGGAGGCCGGAGCCTGTGGTCTCCCCATCTTTTCCTCACTACTTCCTTTTTGCCAATAGAAACCATTCTTGCTCAGAGACTGTTCAGCGTGAGACTATTACTCTGTATCACAGGGTCTACCAGTCGCTTCCACCGTCGCCTGGCTTTTTTCCATTCTGGGTGGGTTGGTTTGTCAGCCATCACGGCACAGTTAGCTGACGCTTGCTGGCCTGCAGAGTGTCTCTGGTGTGAGCAGAGCATCAAAAGAAGCATGGGGCCGCCTTACGGAGCCTGGTCCCTCTTACTACACCCTGTCAAACCAGGAAAAAAAACAGTCTCTCTCACTCTGCACCGGTCTGGTCACTGGTGAGGCTAAATCTCTCATGGGCCTGTTGGCTGTGGTTTTACTTTTTCTGTGTGAGGCCACTGAACCAGCTTCCTTTCAGGAGCGGGTAGCCAGCTTGTACAGACAGCTCATGACCAAAGCCCTCGCCTAGCGTTCGAGGGACCAAGGTGACCAGCCCTAGTTTGTGCTTTGTGTTTGCAGACCTGATTCCCTAGGTGTCCACAGTGACCTCACACTCTCACAAATGCTTCCCTTTCAGAGAAAACTGGGAAGATCCTTAGAGAGTTTCTCCGCTTCTATGAGGATCAATATGGCGTCTCCCTCTTCAACAGCATGCGCCACGAGATTGAGGGCACCGGGCCGCCGCAGGCACAGCTGCTCTGGCGCAAGGTGAGATGCACCAGCCTGGGCTCTGCCACCCATTCTCTCATGGGCCTTTGGCTTCTCTAGGCCTCAGTTTCCCTGTGTTGTCAGGCTGGTCTCCAAGGGCCTTCACTGGCTGAGGGTAACCTCTCCTCACTCGCTCCCTGCTCCCCGCTCCCCACTGCCAGTTCAGCCTCTTCATCTTCATTCTGCAGTCTTGACAGCTCAGCTTACTCACCTGTCAAGAGAGATGTGACAGAACTCTGGTCCTGCCACCTCCCCTCCAGAGTGGAAGTGTCATGGTCCCTTCCTGCCTCTCAGATCCATTGATACTGTCCCAGGCCACATGGTCTAGGCTCCCTCCCTCAGGACTGTGTGGAGAGCAGATGCTCTTGCTGATAATGCACGATAATGTCACCCATTGTCCTGTTGCTAGCATTAGGGCTGGGTTTGCTGAGGAAGCTGCCTGGCTTGCCCTAGGGAGTCAGTGTGGCCTAGAGTGGGGACCCAGGATAGGCTGGGAGTTGACAGGCAGGGCTGGGGTGAGGTCAGGAAGGAAACAGTTGGTTTGGCTGCTGAGTCTCTCAGTTTGAGGCAGGGCCTAGAATGCTACCCTGGGGCTCTCTGAAGGGAATCTTCGCTGGTGACTCTGCTGGCTGCGGAGGTTAGGTGCTGAGGTTACGTGGTCTCCAAATGCTCAAGGTGACAGACAGTGAACAGCTGTTTACACTATAAGATGCTGGGAAGATGACTGGGTGGATCCCGACAGCAGAGTCTTGGCTGGTCTGGGAAGGCTGCTCCACTGAGGCCCTGAGGGTTGGGGAGGGGTCGTGTGTGTATGAATGTGTGTGTGTGTGTGTGTGTGTGTGTGTGTGTGAGAGAGAGAGAGAGAGAGAGAGAGAGAGAGAAGGGACTGACAGGGATTTGGGATGTACAAAGTCCGAAGCTTGGGCTGGGCTGGGGAGGCAGACAGAGCTAGCTCAGATTCCTAGCTCGGGATCTCTACGATCTCCACTCTCCCCATCTGCAGCCTGAGTCTCAGGTCTGGAAGGTGTGGCCCTGCACCTGTGTGACAAGGAAAAGGAGGCTTGAATTCAGCCCAGGTGAGCAGGGCCTGAGCTACTTTTCCTCTCTAGAATGAAAGGCCCCAGGCAAGTCCAGCACAGTGACACAAGCCTGTATCCCAGTATTTGGGAAGCTGAGGGATAGACCAGCCTAGTCCACATAGTGAGCTCCAGGACAAGGAGAGCTATCCCCTAGACCCTGTCTCAAGACAAGAACGAAAAGAGAGAAAAACAAAAGCACAGGCAGCCCAGTTCCCAAGAGCCCAGGCGAGTGGGAGCCGATGCTGTGTTCGGCATTTTCTCTGTCTGGCTTTTCACACTCACAGGACACATAGCCAGAGGAGTGCCCTGAGGTTGCTCACAGACCCTGGGGAGCTCTCTGATGGCTCACGAAACTGATTGTCATGTGAAGTCATGACAGTAATAGAAGGGAAATAGTGTGAATCACCAGAATGATCACAAGTATTTTCTAAAGAAACATGATTTAGAAATAAGCCATTAATGAGTCCCCGTCGGAGCTTGGGGAAGGAAGTCTCCCCAGCCGGCTTTGAGGGAAGAGCTTCTGCCACATAGAGGCCCGAGCGCCTTCAGCATGGGCGAAGGAGACCCCAACAAGCCTTGGGCAAGAGGTCCTCCTACGCCTTCTTCCTGTAGACCTGCCGGGAGGAGCAGAGAAGAAGCGCCCGACTCCTTGGTCAGCTTTGCTGGGTTCTCAAAGACGTGCTCCGAGAGATGGAAGACCACGTCTGCAAAGGAAAAGTCGAAGTTTGAAGAGTTGGCCAAGAGCGACAATGCTGGCTATGACAGGGAGATGAAGAATTACGGTCCTCCCAAAGGGGATAAGAAAGGGAAGAAAAAAAGATCCTAATGCTCCAAAAAGACCGCCGTCTGCCTTCCAGGTTTGCCCTGAACCTCGCCCAAAGATCAAAAGTAGGCACCCGGGCCTGCTTATTGGAGATACTGCAAAGAAACTGAGTGAGATGCGGTTTGAACAATCTGCCAAAGATAAACAACCATATCAGCAGAAGGCGGCTGAACTAAAGGAGAAATGTGAAAAGAATATTGCTGCATACCGTGCTAAGGGCAAAAGTGAAGCAGGAATGAAGGACCCTGGTAGGCCAGTAGGCCCAGAGAAGAAGAATGAACCAGAAGAGGAGGAGGGAGAAGATGATGAAGATGAGGAGGAAGATGCGGATGAAGAATAAATAGCTGTCCTAAAATGTGTGGAATGTATGTGCTCAGGCAACTATTTGCTAAGAATGTGAAATTCAGGTGCAGCTAGACATTAGCTCCAGTATAAAAACTGAAGATTTTTGTATAGCTGATGAGATGCTTTGTAGAAAAAAAAAAAAAAAAAATCCTTTTTTTTTTTTTAAGGAGTTTGTAGTTTTTTCAGGGGCTACGAAGTACAGTTAGATTTAGATGTAAAGCTTTTGATGTTGAATGTTCCTAAAGATTTAATGGTTTCTTTAATTTCTTATGGTAGCAAAAACAAAGCTTTATAGGAATTTGTATTACTAGTAAATTTTTTTAGGGTGTAGAAATAAGCCATAATAAGAACAAGTGGGTCTGGGTGAGGTGGTGATTCTGTGACCCCAGCACTCAGGAGGCCGAGGCAGCAACAGCAGGAGTTTGAGGACTTTCTGGGCCGTGGGTATGTGTGTGTAGACAGACTGGTGTCTCTTCTCCCGCCCCAGCAAGCAAAGGAACCAATAGTTATTTTGTGGTGGACGGTTGCTCTCAGCCTCACTCCCGCCCCCTGCCCCCTGCGCTGAGGGTCACAGAGGGGCGGGGAAGCCGCTTCTCGGGCTCTTGCGATGGATGGCAGGGCTCATCCTAATTTGCAGGGTCTGAAATACTTTGTGCTTCCTGCACGCCTTCCACTCAAAACATGACTCCGCCATTTGAAAAACAAAACAAAACAAAAACCTAATTTTTCCCTTCTGCGATAGGGTCTCACGTAGCCCAGGGTAGCCTCAAACTCCATCTGTAGTCGGAGATGGCCTTGGGCTTCTGGGGCTCCTGCCTCTACCTCCCTCCTGAATCCAGAATTACAGGCTTGCTTGTAATACCTCAGTTTACCTTTGGGAAAAAAGAAATCTTAGAAATAAAGTCTAACCCAGCAGCCAGACAGCCTCAGTGAGAGGTCCCAGGATCTGGGGGTGTGCTTGGTGTGTGTGTGGGGGGCGCGGAGCCTGCCTTCACTGCTCAGGCATGGCCTCTGCGCACCACCCTCTGGGGCTCTTCCTATCCCATGGCCTTCCAGTTCACCAAACACAAGCCAGGCGGGGCTGGGTCTTCCCAGGGTGTTAGGAAAACCCTGGCTGCTCTTTCTAGAGAAGACAGTTTGGACGGCCAGGTTTCAGAAGTCTAAATATAGATCACCAAGTGGGGGCCTTCTGCCATGGGCAAAGCCCACAGTGGGGGAGGGAGCAGACCCTTTTTTTTTTTTCCTGTAAATATTTTCTCCTAGAGAGGAAACTGGTCTCGGGTCCTATTGTTTGAGCACAATGGGCTCTCCTTTTGAGAGTGTAGCTTTCCCCTGAGGAGCAGCAGGGGGGAGCTCGGGAAAGGAGCCAGGGAAGAACTTGGAAGGGGCAAGAGCCCTAGAGGAGTGATGCCCGAGGGCCCAGGCACAAAGTTGTAATTTCTCCCATCAATACATGTAGTAAATACTTGGTCACTTGGTCGTCTTGTAATTGGTATTATGTTTATCGTAGAATAAGCAGAACTTGCCCAGAAACAGAGGTTTCCTAGATTCTCCTGGGCCCCACAGGCTGTGGCAGCTTCTATACCTTCCTTCCAGAAGCTTCCTTACTCTCTGTAGCTTCAGCCTGAGCTCCCACCCTGTGTGAAGACATCCCTCCTCCAATGTCCAAATCAGTCACGCACTGTGGCAGATTCCCGACGCGGCTGCTGTTGTGTCTGCTCTGGTGTTTTGCCCATGCTGCCTGCCTCCTGTCAGCTCCAATCCCCATTTTACAATCCCCACTGCGGTCAGGCACATCTTTGTGGGGTTTTATAAGACTGTCTGAGCGTGTCCACAGCCCACACACAGGTCAGCTCTCTGCCTGGATGCTGCCCCACCGTCTCTCCCTACCCAGACTCAGGGATGCCACCTGGCCAGCTGGCAGAGTGGGAAAGCTCTGGCTACAAGTGCAAGTCTTTTTTACACTGAAGGGAAACTGAGGCCCAGAGCTGGGCAGAGGCTTGCCCAGGAGTCAGGACCTTCCAAGTTTTGGCCCCTGAAGTGGCAGTGGATAGAGGAAGCAGCCTGCTCCCCAGTTTCCTCCCCGGAACCAGGACAGAGTGGAAAACGGTAGGCATGGCCCAGCTCTGAATGAATACACAGCCTGGGTTCTATTTGAACCTTGAGTGAGCCCCTTACTGCCCCGAACCTCAGGCCTTCGTCTGTGCAGTGGGTACAGTACAGCCTGGCTTTGGAGTCCTGATGAAGCTAGGGATTTGGTGTTGGTGGTGTTTGTGGGGGGTGTGTGTGTGTGTGTGTGTGTGTGTGTGTGTGTGTGTGTGTGTGTGTAGGCGGGTTCTGCATGAGGAGTTATACTGCAGGCACTGATGGTTGAGCTCTCACCTTGTTGGGATCTCCCGTGTCCCTTCCTGGCCAGTAGGGCCCTCACGCCTACTTGCTTGCCACAGGTGCCCCTGGATGAACGAATCATCTTCTCCGGGAACCTTTTCCAGTACCAGGAAGACAATAAGAAGTGGAGAAACCGCTTCAGCCTGGTGCCCCACAACTATGGGCTGGTGCTGTACGAGAACAAAGTGGTGAGTGCGCGGCGAGCCCGCTGCCCGCCTCCATGCTCCTGGCGGCCAGCCACCCTCCCCCATTCCAAAATCCGAGGCTCCAGCCCCCGTGCCTGCTCATGCCTGCAACCTAGTGCCCCTCCATGGAAGTTCCAGGGCCAAAGCAAAATTTCTGAGCCTCTTCCACTTCTTCAAATCTGCTCAGCCTTGGGGCTCTTTCTCTCAATGCCATTTCATGCCGTGGCCAGGTGTCCACTTCAGAAACCCTTCTTGAGATCACCCCCCTCTCTGGCCACTCCAAAGTCCCACCAAATCCCTCCATCACCGCAGAGGCTGCCTCTGCTTGCCTTAGTGTCCCTCCTGGCCAGCCTTCCTGCTCCTCCCAGACTCCCTTCCATCTTTATTCCTCAGCATTTCCAGTGGCTGTTTGCTGGCCAGTCTGGCCCTGTGTGCCACTCTCCGAATGGGGGTCCTGATTCTCCTTCCCCAATCCTCCTGGCCCTGATGTGGGTCTGAGAAGAAACAGGGGCTGTTTGTCTTGTCTTTGCTCTGGGCCCTTGGAGGAAGTCCCACCTGGTTATGTTACAGACTTTATTTCATCTGCCAAACATTCTTCCTGTGCTGCCCTAAAGACAGGCCTGTCTGACCCGTTTCAGAGCGGATCTGTTTGCCCCCTAGTGGACAGACATTCCTTCCCTTTGCTGTCGGCTTTAAAACTCTGTGACGCTTAGAACTTAGACATTTGGGGTGAGCAGTTCAAGGTCGCAGTCAAAGACCTTGGGTTCTGGGGACAGCCGTGGTTCCTAGGCAACACCTGCTTCCTGTCCGTGTGACCCGGAGATGAGCCACGTCTAGTACTGTGAGAGCACCCTGTGAAAGGAAGCGTGCAGCGTCCCCAGCACAGTGTCAGCTGTGTAACAGACTCAGCCTCACCGGTCACAGAGGCCATCACAGGAGCAGCCGCCCCGGCGAGGCTCCTTATACGCTAGTCCTCGTGCTGAACATTTTATGTGGATGCCTCCCCTCCCCCATCCAGCTCTTGAGGTCAGGCCCAGTGCTGGATTTCAGTTACTACCCACTTCGTCCCCGGTCAGTCAGTCTCCATTGTGGGGACTGATGTCCTTCCCTGAGCATGCTAGACAAGCACCCCACAGGCGGCTGCATCCCAGCCACGCTCAGTCACCGTGAAGCCTCTAGTTCTCCCCTCTCCAACTGCGGATAGGTAGCTGAGTACTCCCTGGAGCCTGCTGGAATAGGGGTCTCTGCCAGGCCACATTCTGAGCCTTGAGGCTGCGTGTCTCTTGCTCTCCTCAGGCCTACGAGCGGCAGATGCCACCTCGAGCCGTCATCAACAGTGCGGGCTACAAAGTTCTCACCTCCATCGACCAGTATCTGGAGCTTGTTGGCAATTCCCTACCAGGTAAAGAACCAATGGCCTCCAGCCATACCGCCCTCTACAGGAAAAGGGGTATCCCTGAGCCCATGGTTTGGGCCCCCTTTGGCAGGATGGCCATCGGGGCCTAGAAAGTCTAGAGAGCTCTTGAACAACCAGAGCCCTCAAAAAGGAGGCTCCGAGGCCTGCAAGATGGAGTTTGCCCCAGGCTGTGTGTAGGTAGGGTCTGGACACAGATTCCTGTGGGCCCTCAGCCAGGCCCTGCCTATGCCAAAGCCAGATGCATGAGGGTTTTGTGTCGGAGGCCCTTCCCACCTGTCTGAGACTGTGGTGGTCTCTGGGGAAAGCTGATGGTAACCCTACAGTGGGATGCAGAGCCGAGGGCTTCTGAGGCGTTATCTTAAACCCTCCCTGTTCTCTTCAGCCTGCTGAGGGCCGCACCTGGGACTTGTGACTGAAGCCCGTGTGGCTGTAGATGCTGGGTAAAGTCCATCTTGGACTCCTGGAGCCCTCTTAAGCCCCACCCCTTTGACGTCAGGTTCCTCAGCATCAAATGGACCCTGGCGCTGAGGGCGCCGGTGGGCCTCGGGGTGTGGTGCTGAGAGCAGCCAGCTTATCCCAGCCACTCAGAGCTGGACCACAGACAACTGTTATTATGCTGTTACTGACCAGAGTGGTGAGCCCCAGGCCTGTTATCTTGCTGGATCTAAAATATCCATGAGAGCCAAAGAGATAGAGAAAAATACCCTTCTATTTATTTTGTTTAATCACATGCCTCCCTCCTTCCCCGGATATTTAAACCACCAGTTTGGCCTCTGCCGTTGAAATTTGAAGAGAAACTCAAGAATGTAATGAACTAGAGGTCTGACCCTGTCATAGTGCCTACACACGAGCAAGGTGGATGTGACCTATTTCCAGCTCTAGGAAGAGGGTCCACACCGATGCCAGGTTTCTCAGCTATGGCTGGGCCGTGGGGTCAAAAGGCCCAAGAAGGCCAGCTGCTTCTATGTGACATCCCCAGGTCAGGACGGCCTTCTCAAGGCCTAAGCCTAGACCTCAGCCGCAGAGGACAGGGGCTCACAGCTATGTCTCTACAGGGACCACATCGAAATCAGGCTCCGCCCCCATCCTTAAGTGCCCCACGCAGTTCCCGCTCATCCTGTGGCATCCTTATGCCCGGCACTATTACTTCTGCATGATGACGGAAGCTGAACAGGACAAGTGGCAGGCGGTGCTTCAGGATTGCGTCCGGCATTGCAATAACGGTGAGGCGCCAGCAGGCGGCAGTATTTTCTAATGTGCTGAATGGCGACACCCAGTGGATGTGTGTGGCATGGCTACTCTGCTCTACGATCTGCTCTATTGAGGTTCTAAGAAACTTTTTTTTTAATATTTCATAAACTTTATTATAAAAATTATTTTTAAAGTATTTATAAAGCAAAAAATCCTTTCTATGGATAATAAAGCAGTAGTTAAATTTGTTTGTTGTGCAAAATAACAGTTGCCCAATAACATGAGTTTCTTTTTTTAAAAATTCTTTATTAATTACATTTTATTCACTTTGTATCCCCCCTTCTAAGAAACTTTTATCACTTTTGTTGGTTCTTTCGAGACAGGGTTTCTCTGTGTAGCCCTGGCTGTCCTGGATCTCACGCTGTAGACCAGGCTGGCCTCGAACTCACAGAAATCGCCTGCCTCTTCCTCCCAAGTGTGGAGATTAGAGGCATGCACCACCGCCCCGCCACCCGACCTTGATTATCACTCTTAATCTTCTTCCTTGATGAAAATACCTCTGTGTTGCCAAGGAAATATTACAAAATTGTTCTTAGAAGGCTATGGTTGTTGAGCTCATGGATCCTCCATCCCCAAAATCATCCCGATATTTGCCACTTTCTAGCAATTGATGTTCAGAAGCTAAGTGGTTATTAGTGTTGTTGCTGTAACAGAAATACCTCCAAGAAGCAACTTAAAGTAAGAAGAGGTTTATCTTGTCTTCCATTTCAAGGGTACAGAGAGTTTGCTGTGGCGGGGAGGGCGTGGTGTGCGAGTGTGAGGCAGCCGCTCACCCTGCATCCGCAGAGGCTGCCGTCCGCGCCTTCCTCCTTGTCACTCAGTCTGGAAGCCCACGGGGTGCCACCCACATTCAGGGTGACTCTTCCACCTGAGTTAACCCAGTCTAGAAACTTCCTCGAGTATGTGCCCAGAGGTTTGTTTCCACCGTGATTCTAAGCCCTGTCAAGCTGACAGTCAAGATTAACTTTCATGGAGATGGACTTCTCTCTTAGGTTCTATGTAAAATGGAGAAAAGGATTCCTTGTGTATTTGGGGGTACTAGAGATTCTGTAATGCCAGGATCACAGGATCCTCAGAGACCACCAGGAGATGACTCCATGCAAGAGCAAGAGGGTTTTATTACAAGAGCGAATTCGGGACCTAAGTCTCACTGACGCAGCAGTAAAGAAGTGGGACCTCGAGCTCAGAGTGAGCAGGATTTTTAAAGGGAAAGACTGCGAGCAAGGGGTTTCCATGACAGCAAGCAGGGGGCACAAGCCTTAGCGTTACAGGATTGGGTAAAAGTTAGAGGGGCGAGGTGACCTTCTCTGAGGCACATGATCACAATTGCTAAGGCATATACTCACAATTGCATTCTTCTAAGCTATATCTGAAACACTGGGGAGAATTTTCCCAGCCGATTCCCAACCGATTCTCATTGATTATTGCCAGGGAGATTGTCTCTATTTTCTATGAAGTATTTATTCTGTGATATTTCCTGGAGAGTTAACTTAGTTTTCTGCCAAGTGTACATTCTGTGATATTTCCTGGTACCTGAGTTCAGCTCCCAGTCAAGATGGCTCTTTATTTCAAAATGGAGTTATACCCAGGCTAACTATACCCAGGCTAACTTAAATTCTTCAATTCAAAGCACAGGTCTACTTTGTGCTTGGACAAGATTTTTTTTTTCCCCATAATGGTTTGCAGAGTATCCCTGCAAATTCCAGGCCAGGCTGGGCTACATAGTGATTCTAGAATAGCCTGGGCTACAGTGAGATCCTGTCACACTATACACCAAAATACATCTTATGATGTAATTTTCTTCCTAGCACATGGTGATCTAGGAAGATTCCTCCCTCCCTCATTTGTAAACTCATGCTTTGACTCTTTGGCTCACTCATGTACCCTGCTAACGTTGACAGCATCTATTCTGAGTTTATAACAGGGGAGGAAGGCCTGCGCCCTATCCACATACCACCAGCTGTGTGATGGAGAGGCAGGGTGGCACAGATGAGCTACCAGGATGGTGTTCTCTGTGCTGGGTGCTGGCTGGGAGCCACTCAGGACCCTGTGCACGGGTTGGGGGAAGTGTTCCCTATAAGAGGCTGTGGCCCCCATAAAGGGTGGCTCAGAATGGGGACAGTACTTTGTGTGTGTGTGAAGGTGGGGAGGAGGAGAGGGAGAGAGAGACCAGGTCTGAAAGGGCCTTATAGGGTTCTGTGGAATTACAAAGGTTTAGGATTGACCCTGAATGTGAGGTAATGAGGGTCTTTCTGCCCCTGGAGAAGAAATAGCCGGGGCCTGTGATGTGGTCCCAGAGGCAGAGGAAGGCTCAAAGCAGCTCTCACCCTTGCTGTCAGGCACAGCTCCACCTGACGGGGGTGAGGGGTGGCACCTGGGCTAAGCCCAGCTCACCCCACCTCTCTAGAGAGGCCTCCACCCCTTCTGGAATCCGTCAGAGGGGAGGGAACAAGGTCTTCAGCCAGGCCAAGTCCTGTCACCTGGGCTGGGCCCTGCCCTGCTGCCCACAAAGGGCCCCTGTTCCCAGGTCCCTGGGGTTCGGGTTCTGGCTCTGGCTGCCTGGCCTGGGACACCCTCCTTCCTCGCTCATGGCTGGCCCATGGGCCCTCTGCAGGTCCCCAGGCTGCTAGCTTACCTACTGTGGCAGTGTAGGGGACCCAGGTCAGGCTGGAGGAGGCTGAGGACTGGGCCAGGTGGGAGGACCTCACAGCTGTGAGGTGGACGTGTGGGGAGGACAGAGCCGCAGCTCTGACACACAGCAAGCATTCAGCTGGAAGGTCATGTGTGCTGTGGGCAGGAGGGGTGGTAGGAATGACTGATGGAAAGCCCCACCCTCCAGGCTTACCCCCTGCAAGAGCTGACGAGGCTGGCTCCAGACAGGGCTCCCTCCACCCCAGGACTGTGAGAAAGTTCTCTGCTTCCTGGGCCTGGGATTGCTCACTCCTGGCCCTGCCGGGAAGTGGGGGTGGATGGGTGGAGGGAGGAGCCCAGGCTGGGTGGCTGCCAGCCTGGCTAGGCCCCCCTCTTCACAGGCTGCATTCCTGGAGTGGCGGGGGGGGGGGGGGTCAGGAGGCAGCTGGGGCACTGAGGCCTGGCGTCCATGCTCTGTCCTTGGGGTCTGACTAGAAGGAGGTCCTGGGTTCCAGCCCCGATTTAACCATTCCATAGCCATGCATTCTAAAGTCAGTGGCTTTGTCCTCCCCCTCCCCCGCCCCATTCCAGGGCCTTTGAGGGTTGATGTATGTGAAATCTCAGCCCAGCACTGGGTGGCTCACAAAACAGAAAGTTACTTTTTTTTTTAGTTCTGGAGGTTAGAGGACCAGGTAAGTGTCTGTAGCGGGGTTGCTCCTCTGCTGGGCATACTACTGTTGTTGTTGTTGTTGTTGTTGTTGTTGTTATTATTATTATTATTATTGTTATTATTATTGAGACAGAATCTTGCCCCAAACTCCTCGGCTCAATGTGACCATTCTGCCTCATATCTCTGTAAGTTCAAGGCCTGGCATCCAGGCATACATTGTCAGTCTCTCTCACAACCAACCAACCAACCGTCCCCTTCTTTCTGGGTGAGGTATGGTGGGTCAGATTTGGGCAACATAGTGAGATGCAGACCATTCTGGGCTAAGACTGTCTCAAAAACAAACAAGCCAACCAACCAAGCAAGCAATCAGGACAGGAGAGGCAGCTCAGTGAGTGAAGTACTTACCTTGAGGCCTTGAGACCCCTAACACCCACATAAGAGTCTGTGTAGCAGTATGTGTCTCTAACCCCAGTGCTAGAGGGGACGTGGAAACCAGCGGCTCACTGGCCATGAGCGCTGAAATGTTCTGCAGGTTCAGTGTGAGAGTCTCTCAAAAACAAGATGACGCAGCTGAAACAGCTCAGTGGTTAAGAACACCGGCTTCCTCCCACAGAACCTGGATTCGGTTCCCTGCACTCGTGTGTGGCTCCCATCCAGTTTCAGGGATCCTAAGACCCCTTCCAGACTCCTCAGGCAGGTGCACAGACATACATGCAGGCAAAAGACACATAAAATGGAATAAAATTCACAAAAACAGAAGACACTGAACCTTGACCTTTGACCTCGACATGGACATGCATGGATGAGTGACAGCACACACAACTCAAGTAGGAAAATAACTTTTCAGCCAGGCTCACGGGAAGGGTGGCCAGTACCTGCACGTGCAGGACGGAGAGGGTCCTTGGGTGGGATCCTCCCTCTCCCTGCTGGGGCACCCCGGCCCTGCACCCCTGCTTGCTTTGTTGCACCTTCCTGTGACACGCAGGATGGAAATTCCTAGCCCTGGGAGAGGCTGCAATTTGTGTCTTGCCAGATTTCCAAACAGAACTTGGGCCCCAGGAAAGATGCCCTCTCCTCCGAGGGTCTGGCTGGGGGTTCCTCCCAGGCCTACACTGGTTACCCCAACTTGGGTACCACCTCTGCTCTGCTCCCAGCCTGTCCCGGGATCCCCGAAGTGCAGGAACGGGCACTGTCGGCCCTGAGCCTCAGGCCCCCTGGTAGGATACCCCTGGCTCTGACAGGCAGTGATCCCTGTGGGCAGCTGGCGGTGGCTGTGGGGAAGGGAGGGGCTTTTCTCTGTGGGGTGACTCAGCCCGCTGTCGCTGCAGTGGGCGCTGGGGTTTGTGATGAACAAACTGCCGTTTCCCCTTCTTGGGTTCCGGGGATACTGTGGTCAGAGGCACGTGGCGACTCCCTACTTAGATCCAGCCACTTCCTGCCTCTTGTTTTCTCAGCGTAAACTCACCTGCCCTGCGACGCAGGCCACCAGCAGCACCAGCAGCAACAGCAATGCAGAAAACTATTTTTCCCTACTTGTTAGCAATGTTCACACTCCCACTTTCCCCTCCCATCCTCCTCCTTTCCCACCCCAGGAACTGAACTCAGGGCCTGGTGTAATCTCAGCACTATGGGAGGCAGAGGCAGGTGGATCTCTGTGAGTTTAAGGTCAAAGGTCAGTCTGTTCTACCAAGTGAGTCTAGGACAGCCAAGGCTACACAGAAAAACCATGTCTTGGGTGGGTGGGGGGGAAGGTGTCCTTTAGTGGCTGGACATACGGCTTCATGGTAGAGAGCATGCCTGACACACTCAGGGCCCTGGACCCCAAAGTGTCATTCAAGAGGCCCTGGTGCCACCCCCCTGGACTTCTTGTGTCTCATTGTCAGCACATTGCAACCCCTAGTGCGTGCGGGAGGCCAGGCTAGGACCACTGTTCCCATAAGACGAAACTGAGGCTCTTTTGGGGTGCTGTGTTATAGCGCAACACCCGGAAAGCAGCCCATAGATCAAGTTCAGCCCCTGGCCTACTTCTGCAGCAAGGTGTATTGACAAAGACCAGCTCTGCTGTTTGCAAGCTGGGATGCTAGGCCCAGCACTGGGACAGAAGTTGTCTGGCCTGTACGGTTGGAAGTGTTTCCTGTCCGTCATGATGGGAGGGTCGTTCGTGGGAGCAGGGCTAAGGTGTGGGTCTCGGATGACCTAGAGTCAGGTTGTACAGTCTGCAGGGAGGGGTGACTTTTCCCAGTCCTAGCTTGGCCATTCGTTCCTCGTGGCCGTTTTTCTGTGAGAGTTAGGGACTGTGCTGAGTCAGTGTGTGCTGATTTGGAGGAGTAGCCCAGGATTGCTGGGGTGCTGCAGTGAGTCACAGCTGCTCTTCCTGTGGATGACCTTGATGGGGTGAGTGTGTGCGCTGGCTGGGCGGTCTTGGCAGAGGGTCCTTTGCTGACTTCTGTGTCCCTCCCCTTCTCCTCCCTCTGTCCTGGGCAGGCATCCCCGAGAACTCCAAGGTGGAGGGCCCTGCGTTCACAGATGCCATCCGCATGTACCGCCAGTCGAAGGAGCAGTACGGCACCTGGGAAATGCTGTGTGGGAACGAGGTGCAGGTGAGGTCCTCAGCAGTCACCTGGGGGCCCTAGCCGGTAAGGCTGCAACAGAAGTGGGGTTCTGGGGTGCAACAGGTTTGGGAAGAGATGGCAAGGGCAGATTTGGGAGAGAGACCCTGTTTATAAAGCCAGTCTTGGCTACTTTGCGGGTTCTTTTTTCCCCAACCTTTACCACCCCCTTCCCATTTCACCCCTTAACACTAGAAAGGAGAGAAACAGATAGAGGAGAGAGAGGAAATAGAAAAATCTCTGAATCTAGTTTCTTTCCTTCTGGATCTTCTTTGACCATGACTACTGACAAAATGTAAACAACCTCCTTGAACAACCACCAACCCCCACCTAGTAGGACTCTAGCATTTACATACTCTCTGAAAAGTTCCCAGAATTCCAAAATCACACAATTGCACAAACTGTCTGCAGCTGGCAAAACCACACCTCAGTTAGAAGATGAGGCAAATCATGGTCAGCTGCTGCTAAGCAGCCCCATATCCCCACACCTGGGATTAAAACGAAAACACTTCTTTCTTTCTTTCTGTGTGTGTGTGTGTGTGTGTGTGTGTATGTATGTATGTATGTAAAGATTTATTTATTATGTATACAGTGTTCTGCCTGCATGTACACCTGCACACCAGAAGAGGGCACTAGATCTCATTATAGATGGTTGTGAGCCGCCATGTGGGTGCTGGGAATTGAACTCAGGACCTTTAGAAGAACAGCCAGTGCTCTTAACCTCTGAGCCATCTCTTCCGCCCTTTTTCTGTATCTTTAAAAAAAAAAAGCCAAAATTCAAAATTCCAGAATTTTTACTACATCTGTTAATCTGTCTGCACGTGTTCGTGGGTGCTAGGGGTCAGGGCAGCTGTGAACAAGATGGCTACAGCCCCTTTCCCCAGGAGACAGACACACATTTGCTCGTGCAGAGACCTTTGGCACCCAGGCAGATAAGTCTGACAACTATAGGGTGTGTTTGGGAGCTTGTGCCACAGAGGTATAGTGGAGGCCCACAGGAGGGGCCTTGAGTGGCTGGAGAAAGGGACAGAAAAACAAGCCTGGTGGATTGGTGCTAACCCCTGCTCTGTCTCTTGCCTCTTGGTCCTAGATCCTGAGCAACCTAGTGATGGAGGAGCTGGGCCCAGAGCTGAAGGTGGAGCTTGGCCCACGGCTGAAGGGAAAGCCTCAGGAGCGGCAGCGACAGTGGATCCAGGTGTGTGGACCTGGGACCCCTGGCAGGGACGTGGGGAGCCGGCTGGCGCTCTGGCGTCAGCTCTGCACTGACGCCTCTGTTGCACCCATAGATCTCGGATGCCGTGTACCGCCTGGTGTTTGAGCAGGCCAAGGTGAACTTCGAAGAGGTGCTGTCTAAGCTGCAGTTGGCCCGGCCGGCCATGGAGGCAGTCATTCGCACCGACATGGATCAGATTATCACCTCCAAGGAGCATCTGGCCAACAAGATCCGAGGTAGGGGAATGGAAGCCACTGTGCGGGTGCTCGAGAGGCTCTCCAGGGCCAGGCCAGCTTCCCCGTCGCCTGAGCCATCACTTGCCTCTCATTCTGCTGAACTATCAGAGTCAAATCCAAGTCCCTCTGACTCCTGCAAATCCTTCTGTAAGTTTTATTTCTGCGAGTCCAGCTTTGATGCTGGCGGTGCTGCGATGGAACCTAGGGCCTCATCAGCCTGACCAGCACTCCCACCAAGCTGCTGCATCAGCCTCTTTTTACTGTTTGAGACAGAGTCTTTCTTGTTACTCTGGCTAGACTTGAATCTGAGAGTTAAGCTTTTGACCCTAGCCTCAGAGTTTGAAAGCGGAGATTTTTATCTTTGCGGTTCAAACCTCTGTCCATCCTTGGCCAACCCAGGTCTGGTGACACATCATGTCACCTTGGAAATGCTTAGTTTCTGTAGGCTGCATATGCTTCTTTAATTATCCACCTTGTGTTCCTCTGACACACAGTACTGGCAGGTGGCGGTGGACCAGCCACGTTCACTGGGAGGTCAATGGGATACTGAGAGTTGACGTTAATTGTGTGTGATGAGTATTATCTGGGCAGAGGTGGGGTAGTCTGCAGAACACCCCCTGTGGGAAAATGCTGTGGTTGGAATGTTCTAAAGAACTGGATGGAGAGAGCAAGGGCAGGGGTCAGCTTCCATGAAGTTCACTGGATCCACTGAAGCACCTTTCTTACAATTTTTCTCTTCTTTTTCTTCCTTTCTTCCTTCTTTCTTTCTTTCTTTCTTTCTTTCTTTCTTTCTTTCTTTCTTTCTTTCTTTCTTTCTTCTCTCTTCCTTCCTTCCCTCCTTTCTCTCTTTTTTCCTTCCTTCCTCCCTCCCTCCCTCTCCTTCCTTTCTTCCTTCCTCCCTCCCTCCCTCCCTCCTTCCTTCTTTCCTTTGTATGTGTGTTTGTGTGTGTGTGTGAGAGAGAGAGAAAGAAAGAAAGAGTGAAAGAGAGACATATCTGAGGCTGGCCTCAAGCTTGTAGCTTTAAATATGTAGCAGAGGATGCCCTTAAACAGATTCTGATTCCCCTGCTTCCACCTCTGGCGTGCTAGATGGTAGACCAATTTCTTTGGTTTTGACCTTTGTCTTTACTGATTCCTCTTTGAGGAATTTCCTCAGTGAGCTAGCTAGTCACCAGCACCTGTAGCAGCAGCTTCTCTGGCATCCAGGAGGGGGCGTGGGTGGGCTGGGATGGGGGGATGGGGTGGACTGTGTCCCAGGCACCACCCACCAGCAAAGTCCTCCCTCTCCCCACACAGCCTTCATCCTCCCCAAGGCGGAGGTGTGCGTGAGGAACCACGTCCAGCCCTACATCCCATCCATCCTAGAGGCCCTGATGGTACCCACCAGCCAGGGCTTCACTGAGGTGCGGGACGTCTTCTTCAAAGAGGTCACGGACATGAATCTGAATGTGATCAACGAGGGTGGCATTGACAAGCTGGGCGAGGTGAGACCTGGGCGTGGGTCTGGTCCCCCTGAGCATCTGCTGTGCATCTCGGGGTGGGCTGCCCTTTCTCAGCATCGACAGAGACCAGAGGCAAAGCTGCAGGGCCAAGCGGTCCAGTCCAGCAGAGGAAAGCGTGCTAGAGGAAAGAGTGCATAGTTTTGCTCTGTACCATCAGCCTTTATGAAGCAAGATGGTTGCTAAGGTATGAAAGGAATTAAGGTGAGAGAATAAGTGGAGGAGGCAGGGAAAGCAAGCTTCAGGTGTAATCTGCGTGGTTTACAAGTGACACACCCTCAAGCAGAGGCCTTGCCCCTTCCTGCTGCTTCTCCTGACCTAGCTCTCGGGGCGAATATCTTTCTATAGTCCCTAGTTGGCTATAGCACCTAGAGTTTGTCTTGAACTTTAGCCTCTTCCTTCAGACTTCAAGTTTGGGAGCCCCAGACAGTAATAATCAGAAATTGAGAACCCAAAGGACCTTAGAAATCCCAATGAGATGACTACTGATTTGAGGCCTGAAGACAACGACAGGGAGAGAGAGACAGAGTGGGAGGAGAGAGAGAAAGACACAGAGAGAGAGACAGAGAGGCCGTTTGCCCAAGGTTGCCAGCACCCAGAGGGGATGAGAGCTGTCTTCCAGTGCCTGGGTTGGCCTTTCTTCTCAACACTGTGATGTACTGCCTTCCCGTTCCCTCTCCCTTCTCTCCTGGGCCCACCTAGGCTTGCCCTAGTAGGCACAGTTTCCAGGAGGCCACCCCCAGGTAGCTGGCGCCAGGCCCAGGCAAGGTGTGGGTATGCGGGGGCCGTTTACTCACCCCTGTGGCCCTGCCCCCGCAGTACATGGAGAAGCTGTCTCAGCTGGCGTACCACCCCCTGAAGATGCAGAGCTGCTATGAGAAGATGGAGCCTCTGCGGCTTGACGGCCTGCAGCAGCGCTTTGACGTGTCCAGCACTTCTGTGTTCAAGCAGCGAGCCCAGATCCACATGCGAGAGGTGTGTCCCTGCTATCCTGTATCCTGCTGGCCATCTTCCATGACACCCGTCACCAGGAGAGGGAGACCCTTCTCCCCTTTGGTGCTCCTCAGAACACCTTTGCCTCTTGCTCACCTGGCTGACTCTGGCTACCCAGCAGGTCTCCTTAGGATCCGCCCCATCCCCAGTTGTCCTTCCCACCTTGCAGTCCCTTCTGTGCTCTCAGCCATTCACCTGCATCTAGGCACCCAGTGAGCATACAAGGCACAGAGCGCCCGACTCCTCTGTGACAGGCCTGGGGTTTGGGGGGAGGGACTGGCTGAGGATGCAGGAAGGGGCCTTGGCCGCCCTGGAAGGGTCTCGTGAGCCCTTCCGTGTGCCTTGTAGCAAATGGACAACGCCGTGTACACCTTCGAAACCCTCCTGCACCAAGAGCTGGGGAAGGGGCCCACCAAGGAGGAGTTGTGCAAGTCCATCCAGCGGATTCTGGAGCGGGTGCTGAAGGTGAGCCTGGGCCCGTGGGGCTGGCACCCTCCCGCCAGCCAGGAGAGCCCCTGACCCAGGGTCCCTCCTGTGTCCTTCCCTGCAGAAATACGACTACGACAGCAGCTCAGTGCGCAAGAGATTCTTCCGGGAGGCGCTGCTGCAGATCACCATCCCCTTCCTGCTCAAAAAGCTGGCCCCCACCTGCAAGTCGGTGAGTCCCTGCCTGCCCCAACCCCTCCCGGACCGGCGAGGGTAAAGCCTCTGACCCTTCCCTGCCTGCTTCCCCGGCAGGAGCTGCCACGCTTCCAGGAGCTGATCTTCGAGGACTTTGCCAGGTTCATTCTGGTGGAGAGCACATACGAAGAGGTGGTGCTGCAGACAGTCATGAAGGACATCCTGCAGGGTGAGCAGGGAGGGGCAGCCTGGAGGGGGCAGCAGGTGGCGTTCGTGAAGGTGTGGGAGAGGCCTGCCACAAGCCGTCAGTGGGGGGACGGGGTGGCTGCCAGCTTGGGCTCTGGGCTTGAGTCGCACTCTCGAAGCAGGGAGGCCCAGAGGGAGGCCCAGTCAGACCGTGGTGGGGGTGAGAAGGGGCCCAGGACACCAGGCCTGCTAGGCTGGTCCATGCTGAGTGCGGCGTCTCTCCTGTGGTTCTGCAGCTGTGAAGGAGGCCGCAGTGCAGCGCAAACACAACCTCTACCGGGACAGCATGGTTCTGCATAGCAGCGACCCCAACCTACACCTGCTGGCTGAGGGCGCGCCCATTGACTGGGGCGAACAGTACGGTGACGGCGGTGACGGCAGCGACAGCGGTGACAGCCCCCGGCCCTCCGAAGCAGCCACCCTCACAGAAAAGCGCAGGCGTGCCAAGCAGGTAGTGTCTGTGGTCCAGGATGAGGAGTCAGGGCTGCCCTTCGAAGCTGGCTCTGAACCGACATCGCCTGCATCCCCAGACAGTGTCACCGAGCTCCAAGGCCTGTTGGCCCAGGATCTGCAGGCTGAGAGTCCCCCACCAGCCAGCCCCCTTCTCAACGGGGCCCCTGTCCAGGAGAGCCCCCAGCCCATGGCAGTCCTGGAGGCCTCCTCACCGCCAGCCTCGCCCCTCCGGCATCTCCCATCTGGAAAGGCTGTGGACCTTGAGCCCCCTAAGCCCAGTGATCAAGAGACTGGGGAGCAGGTCTCTAGCCCTGGTAGCCGTCCCCCCATCCACACCACCACTGAGGACAGCGCAGGAGTGCAGACGGAGTTCTAGGCATGGCCTCCAGGCTTCTGTTGGACTCTGCGCCGGGCTGCTTCTCCTTGGGCACCGCAGCCTCGTCTCTGGGGTGGGGTACACCAGCCCGTGCCTTGTGGGGGAGGTGGCTGGGGTGGTGTGGCACCTCCAGAGGTCTGGCCTATCAAGTCACTTTATGGGGTTCAGTACACCTGTTACTGCCCCGTTTTCTGTGGGCTGGTCTCCAATACTGGATCTGGTTTTGAGGGTTTCCTCTTTGTGCAAGGCGCTGGGGAGCCCCCCCCATCCTGCCCTCGTGTTTCCCTCATGGTGGTTCTTGATGGAGGTGGGTGAAAGCATTGGCACTGTGACTCAAGTCTAGGAGGCTGGTATACTGTCATCTCACTCTGGGGCTCCTTGGCACCAATGTGACGAGGTGGAGGCCCAGTTTGTCCAGTTTGTCCTGGCCCTTCCCTGCAGGCCCCAAGGCTAGATAGACTTTTGAGTGGACACTGGCTTCACTGTGCTGGCTTTTGTTGTGGGAGGGTGGGGCTTGGGGAGTCTTACAGGGGAGTGATGAGGGGTCTGTGATGGAATGACAAAGAATGTGTTAGTCTGTGCAGAGGAAGTGTCCTGAGGAGAGGAAGCTTGGGAGTGTCCGACTGAGGCCAGAATGGCAAAGTGAAGGTAGTTGGAAGCTAGTGTGTCTCAGGCGCTCAGTGCTCCTATCCATCTGCTTGGCTCCCCAACCCCACTTTGGGCTGACAACTGCTCTTGGGCAGGGCGTAGATGTGGGCTGGAGGAGCTCCCGAGGGCCATGGCTCTGAGACACTGTTGACCATCGTTGGCCTCTCCAGTCCCGTGTCACTTAACCCTGGCAGTTCCAGACCCCTTTCAATGTCCTTGTGAGCTGTTTGGGTTCGTCTCCTCAAGCATGAGGTTTGGTCAAACTAGGGTGACTCGGCTGGATGACCCTCACCTTGGGCCTCCCACACTCAGCTGCTGGGGTGGGGACAGCGACGCAGAAGCTGCCTCTTCAACGCTCACAGGAGGCAGTCCCCTCCCAGCTGTGTGCTCAGTGGATCTGCTCCCCAGATACGGGCCTCAGACCCACAGGAAGCAGCCGGTGCTCAGGGACACCCAGTCCCCAGCTCCACTCCAACGTGTACTAATTTCTTTGATGCTCTCTAGTGCCTTGGGGGTTTCCACCATCCTTCCAGATATGGTATGAAGAATCTATGCAAACTGTGTAAGCTTCTGCTCATCAATAAATGCTTTATTTAACGCTGTTTCCTCATGTCTGCTGGGGTCAGGGAGACCTGGCCCAAGGGTGTCTGGGAACCCCATTCACCTCGGCTTTCGTGGGCTCATCACATGAGCTGCTAGGTCCCTGATCTGTGTTCCTGCAATGTGTGTACACGTGTGACGTCACATGCCGAAGGCGAAGGACCTCAGATCTCATCCACCTTGTGTTTTGAGATGAGGTCTCTCACGAGCCTGGAACTCGCCAATTAGGACAGCCTGGCTGGCTGGTGAGCCCCAGAGCCCATCAAGTGGTAGCATTTGCTGAGCACATGCTGTAGGTCATATACATTATCCTGAGGAGGGCAGAAGGGCATCATGTCACATGGAACCCTTCATCGCTACTGATGGGGTGAACCCCCATCTCAGATTTGACATGCCTTTCAGCTGCCTGGCAGCCCCCTTACCTAGGGTAATCACTGCAGGGAACACAACCCATCCCATGAGTACCAGCTGTTTATGAATGAGGCCCCACCCTGACTGTTCCCTTGCCCTCTGTTGAGGGTGCTGCCTGCCTCTGCACTGAATAATGTCTCTGCTGCCTTCCTTCTGGCCCAGCTCTGGCCAGATGGTGGCGGAGTGGTTCCTGCACAGCCCACCCCTTCCTTCCCAGGGCCGTCACCCCCCCTCAGGCCAGGACGGCTGGTGCACTCTGCTGATCTGGATTGCCTCCAGGAGCAGAGTGCTGGCTGTAGCACTGAGGCTTGGGTAGTAACATGGATTCCTGAGTCCTGCTGGTGGCAGGGCCACCCCCATACCCTGGACCTCGACCCTATCCCACAAGGCTCCATCACCAGCAGATCTGCCCTGTCTCTCGTTCACTGTTCAGAATAGCTAGGAATACCCCACCTGCCTGCCCAGAGCTCACGGCAGTGGGGGGAGGGGTGGCAGGTGGTGGCAAGGGGCCTATAGCAGTCTTGCTCTAGTCTGGGGGATGTGGGTAGATGGAGTCCAGCAGGGATGAAGATGGTGGCAAGAGAGGGCCAGGGCTGGTGGGCGGCTGTGCGCTCAGCTGCTGTGGTAGATCCGGAGGCGCTGGGCGATCTCCTGGCGGCACAGCGGGCAGGTGCGCAGCGGCTGGCAGCACTGCTGGCAGCAGCAGACGTGGCCACAGGTGAGGAAGACCATCTGGGCCTGCGGGGAGAGCGACATCGATGGCCTGGCTACCCGATTCTTCTGGCCGGCGTGACCACCTCCCAAGCCCCAAGGAGCACGCCAGCCGGTGTAAAAGCCTAGTCAGGCCCCTTAGCAGTTTTCTGCCTGTTTCTCTGTGGATTGAGATAGCATTCAAGTCCCTGCAATCCAACAGCCCTTTCCTGCACTTCATGCTAGGCCAAACGCCCTGAGCTGCCTCCACTTCCCAAGTGCTGGGATGCCAGGCGTGCCCCACCGGGGGCTCTCAGCCTATTTGTCATTATTTTGTGGGCATGCACTTGTCAAATTCTGATGCCTGGTCCAAAACAGCTTCCACCTTGTAGGTCAGTGGCCTTGTATGTGCCCCTTGACTCTGCCTTAGCCCGACCCCTTGGCACACACATGTCCCGAGAAGTCTGCAATTGCTTCAAAGCCAAGGAATTAGGAGTCACTTTCAGAGCCCGAGGACAGGGCCTGCCTGGTCAGAGTTCTAACTGCTGAGCCCTCTACCACACAGCATCCCCAAATCTTCTGAAGGTCAGAGAGCTTGCGAGCTGCCACCACGGCTGCCTCATTTATTTACTTATGTGTGTGTGACGTGTGTGTAGCTACTCATGGAGGGCAGGCGTCGGATCCCCTGAAGTTGTGAGCCACCTAACACCGGTGCTCTGGAAGAGCAGCCAGCATGAGGCTCTCTCCAGCCCTTTCTTGGTTTCTTGAGGCAGGATCAGGCCCTCAGACTCGCAGGGCTCCTGGCCGCCTCACTTCTCACAAGCTGGGACTGCAGGGTGCACCACCATGCCCAGGCCCCTGGCTGCTTTCTACGCCTGAGCCCGCGGTGGCTGTGAGGGAGGATCTGTGCTTTGCGCACCGCCATGCTGACTTTTTGCAATCAGTGTTAATTTTGCAACAATTTAAAAAAGGCTTGGCAGGGAAAACCGTGTTCTTGGTGAGTCATGATGGGGGAAATTTTCCCTAATATAGTTAATAAGCGGAAGGAAAAGTCCTTTCTCTGGGGAAAAACAGCCTGTAGAAAATGTTAGCATTGGGCGGATCTGGGTCATGGAACAGGGGTCACTTTGGTGTCCTGTGTTTTGGGTTCTGTGGCATCTCCCCAGACTCACCTCACGTTCCAGGCACACGACGCACTCGGAGGTTGGCATGTCCAGTTCTGCCGGGGGTGCCGACGGTCTCACTGACTCAGGGGCTGCAGAAGGCTCCAGGACACCAGGGACCTCATTCGTGGGTAGTTTCAGCTCTGAGGAAGTCAGGGGTACAAGGCTAACCCAGGGACTCATCCCCAGATGACCCCTACCCTAGGAGATCTCCTGGCTGTGCACACCCCAAAGTGAGTGATCTGCGGGCAAAGGAGGGGGTGCCTCCATTCCAAGAGCAGGGAAAGGCTCTTTTCTTTGAGCCTCATTCATTCCTAAGTCTCCATCTGTGAGATGGGAATGAATTCTCTGCCCTGAGACTGTACTCTCTGCTTGTGGATCCTTCAGAGCTCAGAGATGAGAGAGGCCTCAGAAACGTGAGGCTCCCAGAGAGGACATCACTTGCCTGGAACCCTATCACCACCCAGTGGTGGAGCCACAGGACAGGAGCCCTCAGCTAGTAGCTAGTGGCTTCCCAGGAAACAGGATGGGTCCATCAGGTGATGACAGAATGGGAACAACCCAACTATGCCTATTCCCTGCCCTCCCCCAAACAAAGCCCCCTCTGTATCCAGAGCTCTGCCCTGGGGCTAGTAGCCCCTAGGTTGTCAGCCACAGCCCACACACTCCGGTGCGTCTAACCAACCCTGGAAAGAGCCTAGACTCAGTACCTGGTTGGACCCTGGCCACATCCAGCAGGTCCCGGGCTCTCCGTAGGATCTCGTGTTGTAGGCCTGCTTCCGAGACGCCCACCTGTGGCAGAGCAGGGAAGAGCAGACCAGGGGCTGAGGGCAGGTCTGAGCCCGGGCGGGAACCAGCTCTCCAGCACTAAACCGCCACATAGTGCCCATGCCCATATGCCTCATCCTCCGCCTCTGGCACATTCGATGGAAACAGGAAGCTTGGGCCTTGGGGCAGCATGAGGCAGGGCAGAGCCACCGCTGTGTAGGTGGCTGACTCAGGCCTGGGTGGAACATCATTGTGGCAGAGCGAAATCTGTAACGTACGTTGATTTACTCAGTGTGTCAGGGGGCAGGGACTGCCCAGACAGTGCCACCTGCACCGACCCTCCTCTGGACCCTGAACACCCCTGTCACTGTATGTGGTGAGGTGAGGACAGAGAGCTACTGAAGCAGCCATGCCTGAGCCTCACAGTCCTGCCCCAGTGTCTGAGCACACGGCCAGAACCGTACGGTGTCATGAAGTCCTTCTGAGCCTGGCCCTGCCTCTGTCCTGGGTGGAGGCATCTGTCCAGGGTGGATCAGTTCCATGAAAGGAGCTGACACTGTGGTCAGGATGTAACTGGAGCTCAGGCAGTGCTACAGCTATGAACGTGACACCATGGCACAAGCTGACGCTGACCTGTGCTGGCCCTACAGGTGCAGATCCAAACTTCAGGACCCACAGTCCTCATTTTCTTAGCTAATGACAGGCTGAGCACACAGGTAAGTGGAGGCAGAGGGGGCAGCGGCTCTGGCCACGAGATGCACGGAGACCCAGAGTCACCTGATCTGGACAGACCTGGACTCAGCAAAAATTGAACAGAACATGCATCAACCCTTTGTCACATTGGGTCCAGGCCTGGTCGGCCTTTCTGACAACGGCTGCCCACCTTAGCCAGGTCCTCAGGGCTCATTCGGCTCAGCATGTCCAGTGAGATGCGGTGGTGGGCGAAGATGGGCAGGTAGTGCTCGGCAGACAGCTCTACCAGCAGGGCCACCAGCTGCCGCTCCATGCCTTCTTCCTGCAGGATGGCCCCATGGGCAAGGCCAAGGGGGTCAGGAAGGAAGGAATAAGATCCACTGGCTTCAAGATGGGACAAGCAGTCTGAGTATGTGACACAACCGTATCCTTGTGCTTTCCCCACAGGAAGCTGTGTGTAAGTGCACAGAGATCCACCCACGAGGGAGTTCACTGCTGTTCTATGCCTGTTCAACATGCATCAGGAGGGAGCTGGCTACAGAAGCCCGGCTACACACCCGGCACACGCAGGCCCCTGAGAACACTGGGGAGCTGTGTGAGCATGGTCTGGAAGCTGCCCATCAGTATTTACGGGAGAAGAGCAAGTCACCAGAACTGTATGGACAAGGCTCAGTGGTCGACAGAGCTTACTCTTCTTGCAGAGGGCCCAGGCTGATGTTCAGCATCAACATGGTGGCTCACGACTGTCTGTAACCTAAGTCCCAGGGATCTAAGCCCTCTGCTGATCTCATGGATACCAGGCATACAGGCTGTGCACAGACACACAGCACAGACAGGCAAAACACTCGTACACATAAAACAATGAAGGAGAGCGACTGTGAGAAGACACTCCATGCCAGCTTCCAGTCACTGCACACCCACATACCATGCTCGCACACATATAAAACACAAAAATGCAAGCCAGGGGTGGTAGTACACTCCTCGAGTAAGGGCACTCAGAAGCTGAGGCAAGAGGACGGTAAGTTCAAGGGCAGCCTGGGCTACACAGTGAGATCATCTCACAAAAACCCAAAGTAAGCTGTCTGTGGCACACACTTGAGTCTTAGCACTTAGGAGGCAGAGGCACATGGACCACTCTCAGTTCCAGTCTAGCCTAATCTACACGGTGAGTTCTAGGACAGCCAGTGATACAGTAAGACCCCACCTCAAAAAAAATTGTGTGTTAGGCTAGGTGTGATGGCACACACCTTTAATCCCGGCACTTAGCAGTCGGAGTCAGGGAGATCTCTGAGTTCCAGGCTAGCCAGAGCAATATAGAGAGCTTGTTTCAAAAACAAAATAAAAACTCTGTGTGTGTGTGTGTGTGTGTGTGTGTGTGCCCCCGCGCGCACGGGCGCGCATGTGCAAAAAGGAAGTTTAGCCATGTCTGCCCACCCAGCTGCACAGCTCACAAGTTTCCTCTAGCACAGTAGTGACCAATGTCTTGCTTCTCTCTCCTCAGGGTGAATACTCACTCACTCTCCCTGCGGGGAGCTGCCACACTGGAGTCCCGGTGCAGCCGTCCCCAGCTGGGCTGGGCTGAGGTGCCTTTAGGCCCTCTGGCTTCCAGGCCAGATGAGTACCAAGGTCCTTACCTGCAGCTTTAAGGACAAAGGCTTCTGGTTCAAAAGCCGTTGGTATTGGATGAGCCAGTAATTTTCCTGCTTTGTTTCACTCTTGGCTTCTAATTCCGCCTGCCAAGAACAGAAGTCAGCCCCATTAACCGCTGGTTAGCTTCTGGTCAGGAAACAGAGGCTGTCAGACCACCATGTTGCCTCCTGTGCTCCTCCAGGTGTGCGTGACTTTCCCATCACCTGCTGTCCTTGCTTTAAGGCACAAGGCAAAGACAGAAGCTCAGCTGCGCTCAACCGCTGTGGGAGTGAGCATGATGAAGAGCAGCGAGCTGCTTAGGACCACACATGTGGCAAGGGGAGCCTGCTCCTGGCCTCCTGCGCTAGGTCCCAACTCTCTACTATCTCTGAGAGGGATGCCTTTTGGTCTGTTTATGAGACAGCAAAGTCTTGTGTAGTGTCTCTGTCCCCAACAAGGGCAGGCCTTCTTCTGGATGCCAGGCAGGTGGCTGTAGGACCTTCAGGACTTCTGAGGAGGGCTGTTTTGCTGGACAAGGTGGACATACCAATGGCAGGGAGGTCCTCACTCTGCCATTTGGGAAATGTTAGTAAAGGGTCCTCCTGGGTGGGCGCTGTCCTAGGTGCCGGGATGAGGCAGTGAGCTAGCGATTCGATTCTGATTGGTGCTCACCATAGCTACTGCAGCACTGTGGGCCATGCTGGGCTGTACACGGAAAAGATGCCCTCTCTTCTCCCAACTCATCAGGCCCAGGGTCACAGCAGGACCAGACAGGCCTGTCTACTTGTGCTTTGGACAGATGCATCCCCCAGCTTCTCTGTGTCTGCCTGCCTTTGCTGTTCTCCTGAGAGGGCCAAGAATGTTCCTTTTCTTCTTAAATTTGTATATTACATTAATTTACTGGCACACAACCCCACCCCTCACCAGTAATGTCCAGGGAAAGGTCAGAGGACAACTCATGGGAGTTGTTTCTCTCCTCCCACCATGTGTGTCCCCAGTTAGAATGCAGGTCACCAGGCTTAACAAGTGCTCTTACCCGCTGAGCCACCTCACCCTCTATTCTAGTTTTCTCTGTACTGTATTTTTTTGAAATAGGGTCTTGCTATGTCTCCACACTGGTCTAGGATTCATGATCTTCCCCCATTAGCCTCTGAAGGGCTGGGATTATAGCGCAGCACTATGCCAGGCAATATTTTCCTTCTGTATCCATGGTCCTGACTGGTATGCAGGTGCCTCCCCCCTTAGATATGTGGCTCCCAGGTCTGCTGAGGGCAGGGACACCACTCACACTAGTGAGGCACCTTGGGGAATGGGTCACTTTGGATGGGCACAAAACACATCACTTGGGCTGTGCGGACTCCGCAGGAGCTGGCCTCCCTCTTTTCAGCTGACGTGGGATGGAGCTGGGGGACATTTGAGACATTCACAAGATAGGAGTGACCCCATCTTCTCAGGCCTGGCTGGCGGGCCTAGTCTTGGTCCTCAGTGTGTAGGTACCCACCGGGCTGGAGTGGTGTCTGCAGGCAGGGCTCAGCCCACCTGATTGATATATACCGCAGTAAAAGGCAATTGGAAACAAACAGGGTGGGGCCCGCTCCTGCTCCATGTCCTGAGGGCATGGCGAGCACTGTGTGCAGAGGCTGTGCACTCATCACGCTGTGTTCTAGACTCTGGAGGTATGTGACCAGCCACGTCAAGCACTGCCACTGTGATTTCCCCAGGGATGGACTATAATCTGGATTGTGGGTGAAAACAAACTCTCCTTTATACCAGTGTGTCCAAGGAACTAAAACAGTTACTGAGTGACACTTTCCTTGGCCCTTAAGTTCCCCTTTGATGAGCACCTACTATGGAATAACGAGTGTTTCAAAAGCACAGCAAGCAGGCCCAGGGGACACACGCCAGGGATGCACACATGCGCAGGTGGTGTGGAGCAGAAGACAAGAGCAGAGCATACCAGGATGCCACGCAGTTCTTCTTCCCGCTGCTGCTTCTCTTTGAGGAGCTGCTGGAGCAGGTTGCTGAGTGCCCAGCGCTGCTCCGAGACCATCTCCTGCAACACAGGATCAGACCTGAGGCCCCGTGGGCTCTCACAGTGGTCCCCACAATGCAACTGGGATGGCCCGGAAGCCCCACTAACTGAATTCAGGGCTCTGACTAATGTTTCTAGGCCGAGTTGAGGGACAGAACCCTGAGGCATGCCTACTCTGGCATGCCACCCACTTCCTCCCAAGTCCTCAACTCCCTTCTTTGTGGGCTCCAGGCCAGGCATGGGACCCTAGTGATGATGACAATGGAGGGTGAGAAATGCCAAACAAAAGAAACAAGCCATGGGTCCCAACTGACCACAGTACATGGGTGGAAGCAAATGGCAGGGAGGTTGATGTGGGACCTCTACGATGAGGAAGCTGCCACACAGGGAGATACAAGCAAACGCCCTTTGTTTGTGGCCACAACTTATCCTCTTGTCCTTGGAAACCCCATGGAGGTCCTAACAGTGGCAGCTTCTCTGAGGAACCCAGTTCCTTATCTGTGGAAACCATCAGAGGTCACCAAGAACACTCTCTGATGGGCTGATGGCACAGGCTAGCCATGACTGATGGCCTCAGCCTTAGAGAGGGGTGAAAGAGAGGCCCAGTAGGGACAATGACATGTCTAAGGCCACCCAGCAAGCTGGGCAGACCTAGAGGCGGCAGGACTCTCAGTACTGGAAGGCCGAGGTCAACTCAGACTCTTCCCTTGGGCACACATAGTGACAGTGACAGATGAAAGCTGCCCCAAAGTTTGGCATGGGCGCATGCTCACATGCCATCCTACCTTGTCCCTGTGTGCATCTGGGGAGACTGAGGTTCAGGGAAGAGCAAGGTAGCCCTTTTTTCCATGTGCCAATCCGTGATGCCCTCTGGGGTCTGTGAGTAGGACATCCAGGCCAGCTTCACATACTGGACACCTCCACAAGGAATGTCAGCCCAGACAGTGGGACCTGAAGCCCGCCTGACCACACAGCCACCAGCCCAGAGAGGGGAATGCAGAGATGGTGATGGGCCCAGTGGGCCTGGCAATGAAGCCCTCCTTCCTCTGACCCTCTTGCCCAGCACAAAGCTACCTTTGCCCCTGGACCACGCTGGCTCTATCGGGGCTGGCCCTGCTGTCTGTCTGCTGGGGGAGCCTGTGTCTGGAGCTGAGGAGCAGTAGCTCAGGGTTGGCGTGGGGTGAGGGTGTCTTCTGGCTGGGAGCCTCACATACCTGAAGCGTCTCTGTGTCCAGGGACTTCCTCTTTAACTCCAGCTGTGTCAGCTGCAGTAACTCAGTTTCTATTAGCCTAATCTAAACAGAAGATGAAACAGGGGCGTTGATTCACAATCACCATGGTTCCCTTATGTACTGCTGCCTGGCCACGCAGGGACTCAGAAACCTTTGTCAGGAGGCTGGGTAGCCCTGGACAAAGTGGAACTTGTGGGCCTTGGGATCTCACTAAGGGTTTAAAAACAAGTTGCTACCTCATGGCTCTGGGTGGCCTGAAACATGGTTATATATGTCTCAGTTAATACCACCGAGAGTCCAGTACAGAGCCCATCTCAGAGTGAAGGTCTGCAAGATGGACCTTCCGCCTGGGTCACCACTGAGCCCTTTACCTGTGGGCTGTGGGAGTATTATACTTCTTCTATGCAGCTCTTAAGGGGGCCAGAGGGTAACCAAAGTGACCCACCAACGAGCGGCAGGTATTTCCTGACCACCTACTGTGTGCTAGGCCTGGGCTGCAGTGGAATCATGTCACCAGTTCTCTGGCTGTGGGGGTGTATCACTGTTTTCCTTACAAGGATAAGGAAACTGGCGCTCAGGGAGGTTAAAATAAGTTGTCCACGGACAAAGAGCAGATAGCAAAAGAATGTTTCCCTGGGATCTACCAGCTCAGGGTCTGAAGAGGAACAAGGTCCTTGAGAATATCTGGGGTCCACACATGCTCTCAGACCCCACAGCCAGGGACTTCTCCACCCCATGCCAGCTAATGACCCTGTGGCCATACTCTTCCAGCACTGAGTATCTGATGTCACCAACCCCTGGTCAGAGGAATGAGCTTCATGTCTGGCAACGTGGGATTGAAATTAAAGAGGGAGGTAAAAAAAAAACTTAAGTTGGTTAAAGTCAAACAAGAAGAGGAAAAAAAAAAAAAGAAAAAAGAAAAGAGAGCATGCAAAAATGTGAGATTCAGTGTGTGAATACGAAGCGATGTGTGTTCCCATAGCCTGACAGCTTGCAGTGCCTCTGGCCCCAGCCCAATGAGGCCCAGCAGGGGCCCTGACCAAAACCATTCCACAGGTCAGGAGTGGAGTATGGATGGGAGGGTGGCCTCCTCTTCCCAGGCCATGGCCTTCTCTACAGATTTTAGGACCTGGCTGCCTACTCAAGTGAGAGATCCAACCCACCCCAAGAAGCCATGTGCTGTTCAGTCATTTTGAGCTGATGGGGGCACTGGAGTCTGAGCTGGCCAGTTTCCCAAAGGTCATGTTAGTCTGCCTTTTCTTTGGCCCATGTATTATGGAAACACTGCATTTGTCCAGCAGGCTTCTTTCTGGTCAGGCTCTGGGAAGAGGCCACCTCCTCTGCTGTTCAAGGCACAAACCAACAACCACATTGTTGGTTGTTGAGGAAAAGAAGGTCTCCAAAGTGAGAAGCAAGGAGTTGTAAGGACTGCTGCCCCGATGAGCCAGGTCTGCAAGTGGGGACAGGATGCGGTGGCCCAGCCGGCACTCACCTGGTTCCTGATCTGCCGATGCATCAGATCTTTCTTCATCTGGAGAGCCTCGAATGCCGCCTTCTGCATCACACTCTGCAAGAGACCAAGCACAGAGCGCTCGGCTGAGGCGGTGCTCCCTCCTCCCACGGCGCACACACCAGTCAAGGGAGCCACACCTGTCTATAAAACATCCTAAAGCGTAATTTTCCACTTCTTGGGTAGAAAGAAAATGAACTCTCTTCTCTCTTTCCTTTTGATTCAGGGTCTATGAAGCTCAGTTTGGTTTTGAATTCAAAGCAATCCTCCTGCCTCAGCTTCCTGGGTGCTGGTGACATAGGCCACCAAACACAGTTGGAGAAGTAACTTTTATACATTTAAAATTGAAAAATGAGGCTGGGCAGTGGAGGGCTCTGAGGTCGGACAGCAGATCAGAAGCTGCATTCGTATGACTCTGACTGAGAAAAGGCAGGGTAGCAGCATATTCTGATTTTAAGAGAAGATCATCAACAACCAGAGGTGGAGAAAGGACGGCTCCAAACACTAGAAACTTAGAGCAAAATGGTGGACACAGCTGGGCTCCAGTCCTGGGTCCTCAGTGGGGGAGGATATACCCCCCTCTTTCTCTCTTTCTCTTCTTCTCTCTCTCCCTACCTCCCTGCCTCTTCCCCCCGCCTTAAATGGTACTGGATACTGAGTCCTTAAGCGATGTCTGGTCACTAAGGTGGCCAAGTTAAACTAGAAGTGACGCCCATTTCCAACAGATGTGCACATCACAAGGGCAGACACACAAGAAACATGAAAGTCGAGGCAAAATGATTGCTCCAAAGAACCACCACTCCCTAGTAACATAATTCAGATACACCGAAATGGTTGAAATGCCAGACAAATAATTCAAAAGTTTTACGTGTTAAATAAAAAAGATCAATGCCTTTTTTAATTAAAAAAGAAATATAAACAAGTAAATGGATAAAGTAAGGAATTTCAAGGTCTGGATGAAAATGCTACCGACATGGATAAAAAATTTTTCGAGGAAATAGATATTTAAAAAAAATAAAAATAATAGAAATGTTTGAATTGGAAATTTCAATAAATCAGCACACAAACACACGTACACTCACCTGCACACACATGTACAAGAACACCATCCATACATGTGTACTCCCTAAATTAATTAAAACATTAAATCAAAAACTCAAAAATCCTGGGGCATGATCAAGAGACCAAACTTAAGACCCCCTGGGACAAAAGAGAGGAGACAAGAACTAATAGCACATAAAACACATTCAGTGAAGTTATAGCTGAATTCCAAACCTGAAGTTAGGTAACTGTGAACTGCCATCTTGGCTAGAAAGATGGCTCAGTGGTTAAGCTTGGTGGCCAAGAGCACTGGCTGCTCTTCCAGAGGACCCAGATTCAGTTCCCAGCAGCCACATGGCAGCTCACAACTGTCTGTTTCTCCCGTTCCCGAGAATCTGATGCCCCTTCTGAGCTTCATGAGAAGTGCATGAATGTGCTGTACAGACATACAGGCAGGCAAAACAGTCAGATACATTAAAAAAAAAAAATTAATAGCTGAAAAATCCCCAGATCTAGGGAAATATATACTCAAGAACAAGAGGCACTTGGAAGCCCCCAAACATACCCTTTCCATCACATTCTGCTAAACTGTCAAGAATACAAAACAAAACAAAATTAAAATCTTTTGTTGTTGTTTTCAAGGCAAGGTTTCTCTGTGTAGCCTTGGCTGTCCTAGGCTTCTTTATAGACAAGGCTAGAACTCCCCGAGACCAGCCTGCTGCTGCCTCCTCGAGTGCTGAGATGACACCACGCCCAGCTCAGAATTAAAATCTTAAAGAAGGCAAGATGACTCAGGAGGTAAAGGGGCTCCCTACAACCTGAGGACTCACATGAAGGCCTGGGACCCATGTGTAGGAAGGAGAGAACCAACTCCCACAATTTGTCCTCTGACCCCCGCCAGGTACTGTGTGGCCCTCCCCAAATAAATAAATGTAATGATTTTTTAAAAGCTGCAACTGAAAATCATCAGCTCACTTAACAAAGGCAAAATGAGGATGACAGCAGATTCCTTAGCAGAAACCCTCAAAGCCAGGAAAGCACGGGATTCCCAAGAGAAACTAAAGCCACAAAGCCAGCACTGCACATGGTTCTTACGTAAGCTTGGAGAGACGGCGCAGAGGTTAAGAGCACTGGCTGCTCCAGCGGAGGACCTCGGTTCATTTCCCAGCACCCACGCGTCAGCCAGCAACATCTGTAACTCCAGTTTCAGGAGATCCAATACCTTCTCTTCTCCAAAAGCAGAGCCCGCAAATGGCACACATGCAGGCAAAACATTCACACACATAAAATAAAATAAACAGGTCTTTAAGAAGAAAGAAAAATAGTGTCATGAAAGCCCAGGAAAGAGTACATTTCATGAGAGGAACAGATAAAGGGATGGGAACCAGGACAAAGTCACAGCAAACAGGAAAACCTCTAATGTGAGTGAGGGGGAAAGAAAAGAACAAACAAAATCCAAACCACTCAGTAAAGCTGCAGGTAGAGTCAGAGGTGTCGGCAAGCCTCAGCCATTGTAACTCTAAAGATCTTATTTATTTTATGCATGAGTGCTCTACCTGCATGCACACCTACACGCCAGAAGACAGCAGCCGATTCCAGTATAGATGGCTGTGAGCCACCACGTGGGAATTGAACTCAGGACCTCTGGAAGAGCAGACTTATTTCAGTTGGCAAGAGCTTTTACCAGCTGAGCTCTCTCTCCATCCCAACTCTAAAGGTAAATGGATCTTAGATTCAGCTTAGGACTGTCTGTAAGAAACACACCTCAACAAAGACAGAGCCCAAGGGATAGAAGCCAATGTACTAAGCAAGTAGCAATCAAACCAGGCACTGTCAGCGATGTTCGCACCCAGCAAAGCAGACACCAAGCCAAACTTAATAAAAATGGACGAGACAAGGTCAAAGTGTTAATAAAGGGACACTCTACCAAGAATACCGCGCGATTACAAGTACACATGCACTAAATATTGGCTCACTTAATTTCATAAAGTAACACTACACATAAAGAAACAGACAGGTCCTGATAAAAAAAAGGTAGTGGGTGACTTCAGTGTTCTCTCTTATCAACAAAGACCATTCACACGAACAAAACAACAACAAAATCAACAAACTCCAGAGCTAAACGGAACTGAAGTCAGGAAAGCAGCCTGAATGCACGTCAGCAGGCCACTGGGTAAAGAGAGTGTGATGCAGACACAGCGGGATCTCATGCAGAAAGGACAGAACTACGCTGTCTGTAGGAAGGTGGATGGAATTGGAGATCACTGTGTTAAGGAAAGATAAGGATCATGGTTTTCTCTCATACGTGGACTCTAGATTTTAAAAATATATAAAACACCATATATATGCATGTTATAAATTTATATAACATGCATCTTACATACAGGTATATATTATATAATACGTATAACTATGTACTGAGATGTTAATACATATTTCATATACATGTATTTGTGAATGAAAGCCCAGAGAACAGAAGGGAACTATTTTAAGGGGAAGAGAGCCAGTGGGAGGGATAAGAAGTAGAACAAGAAGGTAATGGGAGTGAATATAAGTGCAATACTTGGCATGCCTGTATTAAAAGTCATGATAAAACCCATGTGTCAAGGGTAAAATGATAAAATCCTGTGTCAAGGGCTGGCCACCATGCTTTCCATTTCCTTCACTACGCACTCAATTTCTTTTTGCTTTATTTGTTTACTTATTTATCCATTTACCTATTTAGTTATTTATTTATTGCAACAGAGTCTCTTTATTGCTGTGTAGACCAGGCTCCAAACTTGGAGATCTTCCTGTCTCTGTCTCCCTAGTGCTGGGATTAAAGGAGTGCCCCTCCACACAGATTCTTTTAATTAATTTTTGAGGTGAGCTGCTCTCACATAGCCCAGGCTGGTCTCAAACTTAAACTCCCTATGTAGCTGAGATTCAACGATGACCTTGAGTTTCCGGTCTTCCTGTATCCACCTCCCACACAACAGGAATACAGGTGTGTGTTCACACAGCGTTTTATGAGTGCTGGGTGGACCTGGGTCTTTGGGTATGCTAGGGAGTCCCTCTACCCCCTGAGCCACACCGCCATCCCTGAACACTGGATTTCTAGCACAGGTGACACAGCTGCTTCTGTGCCCATTTCACAGATGAGGAACTGGTAGTGACTGGTGCCTTGTCTACAAGAGCCCCAGCCTGTCCTGAAGCAGAGGCAGGTGCCCGCTGAGACACAGGCCCTGGGCAGACAAGCCCCAGACAGTAAACCACATTACTGTGGGAGAAGAAAGAGATGGGAGTTAGGAGGGGAAGTGGAAAAGATGGCTGAGAGGGGCTGGGATGGTGTGAGTACAAAGGAAAAGGCTGTGACAAGCACAGGGCTGGCTTCAGGGTTGAAGTGAGGACCCTGCTTGGTCCATTTCAGGCTCCACGTGACACTGGCAACGCTTTGGGGAGGGCAGCTGGGGGAGAGCAGAGGCGTGTGTGGGGAACAAGAGCGAGAGGCCCCGCCCTGGCTCCCTGCGCAGGGCTATTCAGTTGAACTCCCTACTCAGGGTGGGACGGGCAGGGAGGGGAGTAGGAGGGGTGTTTTTCTAGAGTCAGGTACCCTGTCTCCAAGGTCACGAGGTCCCTGGGTCCTGCAGGAGGTCACAGCCAGGCCCCAGGCAAGAGCTCACCTCCTGAAGGATCTGGCTGATGGCTTTGTTCTGGTCCATCTGCTGCCAGGACAGAATCTGCTGGAAGCGCTTGTCCATTTCAGCCATGCTGCCAGAGAAACAGCACAGTTACTCACTGAGCATTTCCTGAGTACCTACTGTGTGCGGGGCACCTCGGAGGAGACCATGATAAACAGCCACTCAACACTACTGACAGACAGCAGTGTGCAGAGCCTCATGGATAGCAAGGAAGGTGGCAGAACTTCCAGCTGGCAGAGAACACCTAGTCCTGGATTCCAACCCTCTACTGACCTCCTTCATAGCACCCCCTTAGGTGGCTGCCTGGCTCCGACATAACCACCTCTTGACACCCTGCCAGCCACTCAGCTTCCGGAATGTTCCTCCAGCACTTCCGCACTGTCTGTACTCTGTGCACGCTCTGCAAGGCTGGTGACTGTGGCACAGAGCTTGCAACCTCTGGCTTCCCACGCACCAAGTCTTAGCTTTGGGTTTCTTTCACATTAAAAACTTTAAAAAAGATTGGTGTTTTTAAAAAGCATTTTCTTATTTTAATAAAAAACTTATTTTTATTTTATGTGTATGGGTGTTTGGCCCGCATGTATGGAAGTGCTCTGCATGTATGCAGTGCCCATGGACACCAGAAGAGGGCACCAGATCACTTAGAATTGGAGTTCATGTGGGTGTTGCTCTAACAAGAGCAGCCAGTGCTTTTAACAGCTCAGCCATCTCTCCTGATTGTGTGTATGTGTGTGTGTGTGTGTGTGTGTGTGTGTGTGTGTGTGTGTATGAGTGCTGAGACAGCATCTCATGTAGCTCAAGTGGGTGCTGAGTTCTCTGTGTAGTTTACCCCTGAACTGAATTTCCTGCCTCTGTTTACCAAATGCTGGCATTACAAGCATGAGCCCCGATACCAGGCAAAGCTTTGCATTTCTTGTTGGTTTTTTGTTGTGGTCACACCCAGACTTTGTGTAAAAGGGGATGGGTAACACTTCCACCCCACAGACAGGCCAGCACCTGGCCGACAGGATGGGCTCGCAGGTAGATGGCTGCCCTCACTTTATCAGTGCCTAACCCTGACTCATGACCCTAGATGGGAGAGCCAGAGGATGGCTACACCTGTCCCTGGTAACGTGGCCAAGGCTGGGATGGCCTAGGGAACTCTCTTCCACTCTTGGACCTCTGGCTGACTCCTTCAAAGCCCTCACCTGGGAGCACTCTTCCTTACCTTACCTGGAACAGGCCTGCTGGGCCAGGCTCTGCCTCTGAGACTCGTAGGCCATCTGGATGAGCCGGCTCTTACAGCTCTCAGTCAGCATCTGCTGCATGGCGGCTGTGGAGAGGAGGCTTTGAGCGCCAAGAAAAGGTGGATACTCTTGGGGTTCCCTGGATAAGGCCCAGAGGGCTCACCTATTCACTGGTGAACAGTCATTCTTAAACAAGGTCCCTCCCTTCCTTCCTTTCTTGCCAGGCTTGCTAGATAGCCCAGACTGGCCTTGAATCCTCAATCCTCCTGCCTCACCACCCTGAGTTCTGTGACTGCAGATGAGCACCAGCACCTGGCCTTAAAAAAATATCTACATTGCTTCGAAAGTAGTGGCACACACCTTTAATTCCAACATTAGGGAGGCTGAGGCAGACAAATCTTTTTTGAGTTCAAAGGATAGCTTATAAAGTGAGTTCCAGGACAGCCACGCCTACACAGAGAAACCCTGTCTTGAAAAACAACAAAAAGTCTTTACAGGCTCATTAACCATATTACCCTGGACAGTCTTGTAAAACCTTTATTTTTTGAGTGTCATGTATGCTAGCTTCAAGCTCCCTGTGCAGGAAGAAAGACCTTTTTTTTTTTTGGTCTCCCCATCCCAAATGCTAGGATTACAGGTATGCACCAACACAACTATTTTTTGTAGTTCTGGGATAAAGCATAAAGCCTCATGGATACTACATAAGCTCTGTAACAACTGAGCTACCTCCCAAGATAGGGTTTCTCTATTTATTAGCCCTGGCTGCTCTGGAACTCACTTTGTAGACCAGGCTGGCCTTGAACTCAAGAGATCCACCTGCTTCTGCCTCCCGAGTGCTGGAATTAAAGGCAAAGGCTCTACTTACTTTTGTTCTTTTTTTTTTTTTTTTCTTTTGGTTTTTTGAGACAGGATTTCTCTGTGTAGCCTTGGCTGTCCTGGACCTGCTCTGTAGACCAGGCTGCCTGCCTGCCTGCCTCTGCCTCCCAAGTGCTGGACTTAAAGGCATGCACCACCATGCTGGCTTACTTCTGTTTTTTTTTTTTTTTATGCTCCCGTCTGTGGTGTATATATGTACACGTGGGTCTGAGGATGTGGGATGCCCTGCTCTCTCTCCACCTTACTCTCTGGAGACAGGGTCTCTCACAGAACCCAGACTAGGCTGACAGCCTGTACTCCTCCTGTCACTGACCCCACAGTGCTGGGGTCACAGGTGCATGCATGGGCACCCCAGCTCCCTGTATAGGTCCTAATGTCTGCTCAGCTAACATGCTTATCATGTAGCCATCTCTCTATCTTCTCCCTTTTTCGGTCATCTTTGTTGGATTCTTCAAAACTTGGAAAAAAAAATGTGTATGGGTGTTCTGCCTCTGTACGTGCCATGCAAGCAGTGCTACAGAGGCCAGAAGAGCCACAGGACCCCGGAACTGAAGTTAGACAGTCGTGAGCCACCATAAGGCTCTGAAATTAGAACCCAGGTGCTCTGGAAGAACAGTAACTACTGAACCAGCTCTCTAGTTCCTTTGTTGATTTTTTTTTTTTTTAAAGTTATAACAGTAGTAAGGGGCTGGGTGAGGCTCAGTGGTAGCGACTGCCCTGGGTTCAGGCAAAGCAACAGCTACCAGGAAGTTTGAAAGGCTGAAAGCACAAATCCTTGGATGCTGGTCCCACCTCTGTGACATTAACTTAATAAACACCCATCTGGTGAGTCTACAGCTATTCTTTACCAAATGGCGACAGAGTGACCTTTAACCCTTTAACCGAGCTGTCAGTGGGCTGACCCCTCTGTAGGTGTGGTGAGCATGCTCATGGCAAGTGTCTGGCTCTGAGTCTGGCACACGGAAAGGACCTCTATGACAGAGGCCCCAAAGATGGGGCTAGCAAATCTCCATTTTAACTAAGGACAGGCACCCCCTCTGTAGCCTTCCTCAGGCCCTGGCTGCAGATTCTCAGGCCTGCCTGGGGCAGGTGTCACTGGTGTGGACATGTGGAGCTCAGGACCACACTGGACATGGCAGGATGGGGAAGACTGGTCAGGAGCCCAAGTAAGGCTGGCCCTGGCTCTCAGTGGCAGAAGCCAGAGCAGCCAGGTTTGTGACATGCTCAGGCTTGCGCCCCTGGCATCCTCCTGACAGTTCTGTGTGGTAGGCAGGTAACTCTAGTTTTCCCCAGTCTAGAGACAGGAAACTTGAGACTCAGAATCCCAGCTTGCCTGACCCCAGGCAGTGAGCTCCATGACAGACTTGGCTGCCCTTCTTCAGGGTGGACACTCAGTATCCTGCACACGTGACAGAGAGGAATGGTCTACCAAGCTCTGTCCACAAAAGCCCTCATCTTTCCCATCCCTCAACTCACAGGCGATCTCACGCTGCCTCAGGTTCTCCGTCTCCTCCTGGGTTATGGACATCAACTGCTCCATTCTTATTCTAGGAAAAAGAAAAGAAAAAAAAAAAAAGAGCAAGAAAGAAAAGCAAGATCAAAACCCATTTTTCAAATACATTTCAACAAGAATTTCAACCAGAGGGGCTAAAGATGGCTCAGTGGTTGGGAGCACTGGCTGCTCTTTCGGAGGACCTAGGTTCAACTCCCACCACTCACATAGCAGCTTACAACTGTCTGTAACTTCAGTCCAGGGGATCTGACACACTCATACAGACATACATGCAGTCAAAACACCAATGAACATAAAATACATATAAGTAAGTTATTAAAAACAAATAAGAATCTATCTTATCAGAGCTGGGCAGTGGTGGCACATGCTTTTAATCCCAGCACTCAGGAGGCAGAGGCAGGTGGATGGATCTCTGTGAGTTTAAGACCAGCAGTTCCAAGACAGCCAGGGCTACACAGAGAAGCCCTGTCTGAAAAACAAAACAAAACAAAACAAAACAAAACAAAACAAAACAAAACAAAAGTTTATTTTTGGTACATAAGGGGACATAACCTAAAAGCAGCTTGAAACAAAGTTTTTATTTCTTTTTGTTTGCTCTGAGAAGGGTCTATTATGTAGCCCTGGCTGTTCCCTCTGCCTTCTGAGTGCAAACAAGTTGTCCCCCCCCCCCAAGATTTATTTATTTATTATTTATACAGCATTTTGCCTGTGCAGCAGAAGAGGGCACCAGATCTCATTATAGATGGTTATGAACCACCATGTGGTTGCTGGGAATTGAACTCAGGACCTTTGGAAGAAGAGACAGAGGTTTGGAAGAATAGAATAGAGGTTGTTTAGAAGAATAACCTCTGAGCCAACTCTCCAGCCCAACAAAACAAGGTTTTAAAAATTATTGTGTGTATGGGTCTTTTGCCTACATGTATCTGTTCTCCACATTTGTATGTGGTGTCCACAGAGGCCAAAAGGTGTCAGATCCCTTGGAACTGGAGTTACAGATAGTTGTGAGCTGCCATACGGGTGCTGGTGCTTGAGCCAAGAGCAGCTAGTGCTTTTAACTTCTGGGCCATTTCTCCAGTCCCTACAAACAAGGTTTTGGCACAGAACTACATCCAAGACGTCAGAAGTAAAAAAATTTAAAGGTAACTTTGCATACACACACGCATGCTGTGTGTGCTGTGTGTATTCTTGTGCCAAGAGTGGCTTGACCTGCCTGTTCCTGTGTGTGATTTAGTTCAAGGCCTAGATCCTCTGAGAGGCTCCACCTGCTGCCACCTGATAGCCTGGCCTAGCCCAGCACCAGATATGGTCTGTCATTAAGGGCTGAATAGATGGGGCCACCAGTTACACTCAGCCGTGCCTCAGCAGCCACACAGCCAGACTGGGCAGGACAGACCCCAATCTGATGACCGGGAAAGGGGAGGTTCCCAGGACAGCTCAGAAACAACATTACGGTGTGTGTGTGTGTGTGTGTGTGTGTGTGTGTGTGTGTGTGTGTGTGTGTGTGTGTGT